>NC_134355.1:8616048-8793548 GCF_048569485.1 Anomaloglossus baeobatrachus | reverse complement strand
GGACCCCAATATAGAGATATACCTTGACGAGGTTTTGGGGCTCAGTTACATTGATCAATGCGATTGCTAAATATCTCCTTTTTCCTAATATTCATAGCAGGTATGCAATTCATTATTCACATGTTCAAATTAGCAAGTAGCATTTTTCATTGTATATTCCAATATTTTTCCATATGCTTGAGGCATTATACCATTATCTAAGTTTGATGTGCAGCCTTATTCTTATATATAGTATGTATTTTTGGCTTGCACTCATATATATATTAGTGCTCACTTCAGTTATCCTATTCAGTTATATGTAGTTTTTTTTTTTTTTTTCTGAATGTGAACACAGCTCCGCCCCTTTCGGCCATGTTTTTTCCATCTCCTATATAAGAAAGTCCTTAGTTACCCCTCTCCACCCATAGCAGTTTTTAATTGCAATGAGATGACACACAGTTAGGGTCACAGAGCTAGGGACCCCAATATAGAGATATACCTTGACGAGGTTTTGGGGCTCAGTTACATTGATCAATGCGATTGCTAAATATCTCCTTTTTCCTAATATTCATAGCAGGTATGCAATTCATTATTCACATGTTCAAATTAGCAAGTAGCATTTTTCATTGTATATTCCAATATTTTTCCATATGCTTGAGGCATTATACCATTATCTAAGTTTGATGTGCAGCCTTATTCTTATATATAGTATGTATTTTTGGCTTGCACTCATATATATATATTAGTGCTCACTTCAGTTATCCTATTCAGTTATATGCAACTACAGATGGACTTGAGTAAATTGGAGAATTGGGCTGAAAAATGGCAAATGAGGTTTAACACAGATAAGTGTAAGGTTATGCACATGGGAAGGAGAAACAGATGCTACGATTACTTACTAAATGGGAAACTGCTGGGGAAATCAGACATGGAAAAAGACTTAGGCATCTTAGTGAATAAGAATCTAAATTGGAGTGCCCAGTGTCAGGCAGCAGCCACCAAAGCAAATAGGGTGATGGGATGCATTAGAAGAGGTCTGGGGGCACGAGATGAAAACATCATTCTCCCTCTGTACAAATCACTAGTCAGACCACACTTGGAGTATTGTGTGCAATTTTGGGCGCCGGTGCTGAAGAAAGACATTACTGAACTTGAAAGGGTTCAGAGGCGGGCTACTAAAATAATAAATGGAATGGGTGCATTACAATACACGGAAAGGTTATCAAAATTAGGTCTATTTACTCTAGAAAAGAGAAGACTTAGGGGAGACCTAATAAATATGTACAAATATATCAGAGGGCCATATAGAGATCTCTCCCATGATCTGTTTGTACCAAGGACTATGACAAGAACAAGGGGGCATTCTTTTCGATTGGAGGAAAGAAAATTCCTACATCAGCATAGAAGAGGGTTCTTCACGGTAAGAGCAGTGAGGCTCTGGAACTCTCCTCCTGAGGAAGTGGTGATGGCCACTCACTGAATGAATTTAAGAGAGGAATGGATGCATCTCTTGTTAGCAAAAGTATAGAAGGTTATAAATAGCATAATCTTACAGGTAGATAGAAGAGCGACCAAGATTATTAGAGGAATGGGTGGGCTGCAACACCAAGACAGGTTATTAAACTTGGGGTTAGTTAGTTAGGAAAAACAAAGGCTTAGGGGGATCTAATCACAATGTATAAATATATGAGGGGACAGTACAGAGACCTTTCCAAAGATCTCTTTACACCTAGGCCTGCGACTGGAACACGGGGGCATCCGCTACGTCTTGAGGAAAGAATGTTTAATCATAATCACAGATGAGGACTCTTTACTGTACGAGCAGTGAGACTATGGAGCTCTCTGCCGTATGATGTTGTATTGAGGGATTCACAAGTAAAATTTAAGCAGAGCCTGATCGCATTAATTGAAAAATATAATATTACCAGTTATGTATATTGGATTTTATGACAGGGTGTTGATCCAGGGAACTAGTCTGATTGCCGTATGTGGAATCAGGAAGGAATTTTTTTCCCCATTGGAGCTTATTTGACACATTGGGGTTTTTTTGCCTTCCTCTGGATCAACATGTTAGGCTACGGGTTGAACTAGATGGACTTAGAGTCTCCCTTCAACCTTAAAAACTATGAAACTATGAAACTATGACATAGCCTGCAAGACCCCTCCAGAAGATAGGTATTAACACCTTCTCAGGCCAGTCTTACTCTGCTACCAAGGTACGAAAAGCAATGGCATAAGAGCTGGTAGATAACGAACCTTGAGACAGATCTAGCAGTCTCAAAGCCGCATCATGGGTAACCTGCGGTCCCATGAACACCTCTTTAAGAGCATCAAGGAAGTCTTGATGTCTCTGAGTAACCAAATCAGAGCGCTCCCATAAGGGAGTAGCCCACTCTAAGGCTTTATCCTGAAGCAGGGATATAATAAAGCCTACTTTGGACCTCTCCGTAGAGAAGTGAGAGGAATTAACCTCAAGGTGAATCTGACACTGGCTTATGAAACCACGACAAGACCTGGCATCGCCAGAGTATCTGTTGGATAGAGCAAGTCGTGGGTCATGTAGCGAAGACACCAAAGTTTGAGGTTTATCCTCTACAGTCTTGAGCCTTGCTTCAAGAACCTGTATATACTGATGTAATTGTTGATACTCTGCCATCTCTGCCAGACCCTTGGCACAGTCCTAATGTTACGGGGGCTGTCGGATAATAAGGGAATGGAAGACTATCCGACAGTCAGGGTCCACCGTGCAGAGCTCTGCTGCAGAGTATGGCAGAGGATAGGGGAAACCTGTACCACCAAAGCGGTACTGACACTGTTGCGTCACAGTGTCACCAAGACCAATAGCGGCGTATACTGTGTAAGTCACAGCGACTACCTTATTAGAATAACATAGGAGTGGAAATGCAAAAGAGTGAGGAATACAACATAAAAGTGCATAGAAGTCTCACAGTCTGTGAGCGTGAAAGCACCTGTCTCAGTTAACAGTCACAGAGACTAGGTGTAGTGTGTGCAATATGGCACCTAACTATGTCCGCTCCACTTGTGGTGCAAGGATACGGACAGCAGCAAGGCTGCTAGCTTGAAACTCCTGCCTATGACCGCTCCCCTAGTGTGCGAGGATACGGACTGCTGCAGGAGGCAGCGTAGTGGAGCGTTACCCTAGAAGACAACGACCACCTAACCTACCTATGTCCGCTCCACTAAGGTGCGAGGATACGGACCACAATACGGCTGAAAGGTACAGGAGCGCTACCCTACCGATAGCGCTCACCTCAGAGTAGAACCACAAGGCCCAGTCAAACCATGTGCAGCAAGCACCTGCCTATGTCCGCTCCACAAAGGTGCGAGGATACGGACCACAGCATAAGCTGCAAGGTAAAAGAGCGTTACCCTACCGATAATGCTCACCTTGATAGAAAAGGTGCCGCAAGGGACATGCACAGAGCGCCTACTCCTATGCAGGAACCAAGAGGACTGAGCGCCGGGCAGCGTGCGTCAGGGTCTTATATAGACTCTGTGCCTCATCAAAGATGGAGGACACCAGAGCCAATCCGCTGCCAGAATGACAGCAATGACGTCACGCTGGCCTATCACCGAGCAAAGCGTCACAAGCACATGACCTGCGACCAATCGGCATAGAAGGTGTCAGAGACATGTGACCACGTGTCATGAGCACATGACCAGCGGCCAATCAGCTTAGAAGGTGTCAGAGACATGTGACCTCGTGTCAGCGATGATGTCACCCGCACATGTGCAATGGCTCCAAGATAGGACTTAGTCTCCAGCGGTTGCACATGTGCAGTAGCAAGAAATCCGAACATAGTCTCCAGTGCCACAGCAATCGTAACACTAAGAAGAAGACTCTCAACAGAAGGAAGAAAACGAAGAAGAAGACGCTCAACAGAAGGAAGAAAACTAAGAAGAAGACGCTCAACAAAAGGAAGAAAACGAAGAATAAGATGCTCAACAGAAGGAAGAAAACTAAAAAGAAGATGCTCAACAGAAGGAAGAAAACTAAGAAGACACTCAACAGAAGGAAGAAAACTAAGAGGACACTCAACAGAAGGAAGAAAACTAAGAAGATGCTCAGCAGAAGGAAGAAAACTAAGAAGACGCTCAGCAAAATGAAGAAAACTAAGAAGAAGGTGCTCAACAGAAGGAAGAAAACTAAGAAGAAGACGCTCAACAGAAGGAAGAAAACTAAGAAGAAGAATCTAAAAGAAGGAAGAAAACTAAGAAGAAGACGCTCAACAGAAGGAAGAAAACTAAGAAGAAGACGCTCAACAGAAGGAAGAAAACTAAGAAGATGCTCAACAAAAGGAAGAAAACTAAGAAGACACTCAACAAAAGGAAGAAAACAAAGAAGAAGATGCTCAACAGAAGGAAGAAAACTAAGAAGACGCTCAACAAAAGGAAGAAAACTAATCAGACACTCAACAGAAGAAAGAAAACTAAGACGAAGAAGCACAACAGAAGGAAGAAAACTAAGAAGAAGATGCTCAACAGAAGGAAGAAAACTAAGAAGAAAATGCTCAAAAGAAGGAAGAAAACTAAGAAGATGCTCAACAAAAGGAAGAAAACTAAGAAGACACTCAACAAAAAGGAAGAAAATTAAGAAGAAGACACTCAACAAAAGGAAGAAAACTAAGAAGACACTCAACAAAAGGAAGAAAACTAAGAAGAAGACGCTCAACAGAAGGAAGAAAACTAAGAATAAGATGCTCAACAGAAGGAAGAAAACTAAGAAGAAGACGCTCAACAGAAAAAAGAAAACTATGAAGACGCTCAACAAAAGGAAGAAAACTAAGACGAAGAAGCACAACAGAAGGAAGAAAACTAAGAAGAAGATGCTCAACAGAAGGAAGAAAACTAAGAAAAAGACGCTCAACAGAAGGAAGAAAACTAAAAAGAAGACGCTCAAGAGAAGGAAGAAAACTAAGAAGAAGATGCTCAACAGAAGGAAGAAAACTAAGAAGAGGATACTCAACAGAAGGAAGAAAACTAAGAAGAAGACTCTCAACAGAAGGAAGAAAACGAAGAAAAAAACGCTCAAAAAAAGGAAGAAAACTAAGAAGTAGACGCTCAACAGAAGGAAGAAAACGAAGAACAAAATGCTCAACAGAAGGAAGAAAACTAAAAAGAAGATGCTCAACAGAAGAAAGAAAACTAAGAAGACACTCAACAGAAGGAAGAAAACTAAGAAGATGCTCAGCAGAAGGAAGAAAACTAAGAAGAAGATGCTCAACCAAAGGAAGAAAACTAAGCAGACGCTCAATAGAAGGAAGAAAACTAAGAAGACACTCAACAAAAGGAAGAAAACTAAGAAGACACTCAACAGAAGGAAGAGAACTAAGAAGAAGACACTAAACAGAAAGAAGAAAACTAAGAAGAAGACGCTCAACAGAAGGAAGACAACTAAGAAGAAGACTGTGAGGTAAATCCGGAGATATGACGATAAATCATGATATTCAAGTTATGTCAGGAAGCCCTCTGCTGGTGTCACCCCCCCTTTCCTTCACACAACTTGTTTAGCAACCCATCCCATGGCCATCTCCTGTGATATGGAAATTAGGTGATGTGGGAACAAAGGACACAGGATGACTCCCTGCCGTCACCCTGTAACAAGAGTTGTATCTCATTATAAGGCTCTGGAACTAGCCAGACAGAACGACTCCAGTAAAAAATGGTTCATATCTCGCAAGCCATATTTCCGATAAATACGGCAACCATAAAAATGGTGTTTTCGCATGCGGACGATGCTGGCACACCTTTTTTATGGGAGCGGGAGCTTGGGAAATACCCCAGGCGTGATATCAGCCAATGTGGAACTAGTAGACAAGTCATGAAACCTCTCATTCTGTAGCTAAATTCATAACTGTCACAATGAGAGCATTGGCGTCCGCCTACGACGCTCCCAGGCCAAGTTATGGCCATATTCCATGTTGTGGATTTTGTCCATAACTCCAGCCAGGGGTGGAGCAGTGCTCCCTCTGAGGTCACGAAGGTAGGAGGGGACCTGGATTTGCCCAGGTTGATAACCCTACTTCGGCCATTTTCCAGTGTTCTTTCGCTGGGGGTCACGTGCAGGAAACATCTGTGGGAGTTCCTGGAAACCTGGTCTACAGCGCCCCCCTGTGGCCAGACGCACAAGGTAACTGATTGAATTGCATACCTGTTTGTAAACCATGCTTTATCTGTAACTGTACTCTGACATATGTATATTCTGTAGATTCCCTATTGTATATATTGTAGTTTCTAGTGTGCTTTAGGCTGATTAAATTATATAATTAATCTTGGGCTGTTCTGTTATCTCGATCTTGAATCCCAAGTCTGTGTGTTCGGCTAATAGTTACCGTGAAGCGGTTGGTGGCAGCGAGTTGTGCCAAGGATTATTGTGGGGAGGCCAGTGAGATTCGGGGAGATTTTATATATTCCGCCCGCGGAGGTCGGGGGAATATATACCCTACTCCCACCGGGGACCCTTCAATAATCGGCATAAGTAGTATAGCGGCCTCCTTGCTTATTGTCGGGCAATTCCATAATTGGCCTGACTATAAGAGGGGCGCTAGAGAGCGCGTCACGTGCTCTGTCTGTCGGTCGGGAGGTATAAAGGAGGGGTGACCCCCACTTGTTACCCCCCGATTGTGACGTACTGGTAGCCAGCGCGGGGGATTTCTGAGTGACCCCCCCGGTGGTTCGTGACATATTGGTGGCAGCGGTGGGATCGAGATAATAGTGTGTGTGAGTGTGAGACCCATACTCCCAGACACTAAAGACTGCCTGCAGCAGCTGTGGCTGCTGGGGTCTTCAGACCAGCTCAACACTAGAGTGTCAGAGTGCAGATACTGTAAGGTGTGTGGAGGCATCAGGTGTCAGTTCTGTGTCAGTGACCAAAGTCTGCAACAATGGCTGAGAGCACCAGGAGCAGAGCCAAAGGAATAGCCGATGCTCAGGCCAGAGACGATGAGGAGGTTGTCCACGAGCCCTCCAAGAGCCCGACGCCAGAGAACCGCTCTGCAGAGGACATTGCACAACCTGGCACTGCTGGACAAGATGAGGAGCAGCTCACCCAAGGGTCCTCAACGAGCCAGATGCCAGCCCTCCGCTCTGCAATGGACAGTGAAGCACCAGGCTCCGCAGCGGGCCGCAGATCACCACGTGCCATTCCACCGAGCCTGGGAGGCTCGGATAGCCTTCTTCAAATGGCTATGGCCCTTCTCCAGGCTGGAGACCAGAAGGGCTACAAGGAACTCCTGGCAGAGCGCAGGGCAGAGCGGCAGGCAGCGCGTGATGCTGAGGCTGCGGAGCGGCAAGCAGCGCGTGAAGAGCGCCAGGCAGAGCGTGAGGCTGCCGAGCGACAGGCAGACCGTGACTACCAGCTGCATCTAGCCAAGCTCCAGCCCTCATCAGCCACACGTGACCTTCAAGACACCAAACTTCCAAAGGTCCGTGTTGAGGACTTCCCAGTGCTGGAGAAGGATGGAGACTTGGACTCTTTCTTGACTGCTTTTGAACGGACTTGCTTGCAGCACCATCTGGACAAGGACCAGTGGGCCAAATACCTGACCCCCCGTTTAAGGGGTAAGGCCCTGGAAATCCTTGGGGACTTGCCTGCTGAGGCAGATCAGGGCTACGACACCATCAAGCGGGCCCTGATCCAACAGTACAACCTCACTCCGGAGTCCTACCGCAAGAAGTTCCGGACCCTGCAGAAGGGACCAAAGGACTCCTGGGCTGACCACCGGCGGGCACTTGCCCGAGCTGCCGACCACTGGACCCAAGGCCTGCAGCTTTCCACCGGACCAGAGATCCTGGACTTGGTCATCACGGAGCAACTCTTGTGGAACTGCCCTGAGGATCTCCGCCAGTTCATCCGAGACCAGAAGCCAAAGGGGTCCACGGCTACAGCTGCCCTGGCCGATGACTACACCAACAATCGGGCTCCTGAAGCCAGGAGAGCAGCCACCAGCAGCACCTGGAGAGGGGGTAAGATGAACTCTGCGACTGCCCCACCTGCCCCTAGACTGCAGGGGGTGTCCCCCTCAACTCCCCTCTCCAGGCCCGTGGCAGAACCAAGACGGTGCCACCAGTGCAACCTACCTGGACACTTCAAGGCCATGTGCCCTCAGCGTCCCAAGGCCCCGGCTCCGTCCCCGTCCCAAGGGCCGCCCAAGGTGTATTGTGTGGGTGGGGGTGGTGGTAGGTCCCTGGACAGCTTCCAACCTGTCACCGTCGGCCGGTCTGTGACCATAGGACTGCGAGACAGCGCCTCGGAGGTGACTCTGGTGCGGCCTGAGATGGTGTCCCCCCAAGACTTGATCCCTGGAAAAACCCTCGCTGTCTCCGGGATTGGAGGCATTGACCCGGCGCTGCCTGTTGCTGACATTTATGTGGACTGGGGCGCAGGGCGAGGGGTGAGGGAGGTGGGGGTAACTGATCGGATCCCCGCAAACGTGCTACTTGGGACAGATTTGGGGCAGATAACCTCCCAGTTTGGGCCCCCACCAAGGGCTGAACCTTCAGCCAGTACGGACATGACTCCTGACAATGTTAATGTGTTATCTATGAATGATGTGAGAGAGGGGGGAGTGAACTCTGATATTTCTGCTTGCACAGACACCATAGACACACACACAGCTGCAGCTGTGACAGGGGAGGGGGTCAGAGAAAGGTGTGACAATGCCTCTACAAGTAATCAGCCTGTGAGCTGGGATCTGCTGCCCTCTGCAGGGATAAGCAGAGAGCAGGGTGCTGCAGGGGGAGGACCAGTGTGTGGGGTGGGGGCTACCACAGCAAATGTGGGGTCCCCAGAGATTTCACAGCGGGGTTCTGTTGCTGCAGGAGGGGAACAGGCAGGTGAGATTGGGGCCGGTCCAGGAGCGGAAGTGCTCCCAGGTAAGATCTCGGTGCATGGTTCCCCCACAACCGGGGTGTCAGGAAGCCAGGTAGGTCTGCCTGAACCGGCGACTTGGTCAGGAACGGAGGAGGAGCAGGCACGACCCACGGTCGCAGCGGCTGTGGCCGCTGTCACCCGCAGTGGGAGTGCTGGAAGCCAAGGGGCCTCCCGGAGGTCCGATAGCTCTTCCCCTTCTGACCAAGTGGCAGCCGAGTCAGGTGGAGGCCAGGACACAGGTCCCGGGGTACTGACTGAAGATGTGACAGTCTCGTCGATTCTGGCCACATCTAGTCAGGGGTTTCAGGCAGCGTTAGAGGCTGACGACAGCCTGAAAGCCCCGGAGCGAGTGGCCTGGGACCAAGGACGGCTGTACCGGGCCACGGTCCAGCAGGGTTCACCGGAGGCGTGGCCCCGGGACCGACAGTTAGTGGTACCCTATCCGTTCCGGACGGAGTTGTTGCGGATCGCACATGAGATTCCGATGGCCGGACACCTAGGGATCGCTAAGACCAAGGCCAGGTTAAACCAGCATTTCTACTGGCCAAAAATGGGGGCCGATGTGGCTGCCTACTGCCGTTCGTGTGAAACCTGTCAGAGAGTGGGGAAGGCGGGGCCACACCCCAAAGCCCCACTGGTATCTCTGCCAATCATCGATGAGCCTTTCAGGAGGGTGGCTGTGGATCTGGTCGGCCCGCTGGCCATCCCCAGCAGCTCCGGGAAACGCTTCATACTGACGGTAGTGGACTATGCCACCCGGTACCCAGAAGCAGTGGCCTTGTCGTCCATTCGGGCTGACAAGGTGGCCACCGCATTGCTGGAGATTTTCTCCCGAGTGGGTTTTCCCCAGGAAATGCTCACTGACCGGGGGACCCAATTCATGTCCCAGCTGATGGAGGCCCTCTGTAAGCAAGTCCAGGTGCGACATCTGGTGGCCAGCCCGTACCATCCACAGACTAATGGCCTGTGCGAGCGGTTTAATGGCACCTTAAAGCAGATGCTTAAGATGTTGGTCGACTCCCATGGGCGTGACTGGGAGCGGTATCTCCCACACCTGTTATTTGCTTACCGGGAGGTTCCACAGGCCTCAACAGGATTCTCACCGTTTGAGCTCCTGTACGGGCGACGTGTGCGGGGCCCCCTGGCTCTGGTGAAAGAGGCTTGGGAAGGGGATTTGGCCACCCCTGGAGTGTCGGTTATCGAGTATGTCGTGCGCTTCCGGGACAAAATGCAGGCCTTGACGCAACTGGTACACGACAATATGGCTCAAGCCCAGGCCGATCAGAAGCGTTGGTACGACCAGAACGCTTGTGAGAGGACCTACCAAGTGGGTCAAAAGGTGTGGGTACTGGTCCCCGTACCACAGGACAAGCTTCAGGCAGCCTGGGAAGGCCCATACCTCGTGTACCAGCAGCTCAACCCTGTGACGTACCTGGTCACCCTGGACCCTGCCCGTGGAAGGCGGAAGCCCTTCCATGTGAACATGATGAAGGCACATCATGAGCGGGAGGCATGTGCGCTCCCCGTGTGCAACCTGCCCGAGGAGGGAGAAGCGGAAACCCTCTTGGATATGCTAGCCCAGGTTAGGGCAGGCGGATCCATTGAGGATGTGGAGGTTGGCCACCAGCTCTTGGAGGACCAACGGTCCCAGCGGTGGGCCACCCTACACCCCTTCCGGGGGTTGTTTACCAACCAGCCCGGAAGGACTGACTTGGCTGTCCATCACGTGGACACTGGGGATCATCCCCCGATCCGGCGTTCAGCATATCGGGTCTCCCTGGAGGTGCAGCAACACATGCGCCAGGAGATTGACGAGATGCTGAAGCTGGGGGTGATCCAGGCATCCAACAGCGCTTGGGCCTCGCCTGTAGTCCTCGTCCCTAAGAAGGACCGAACCACGCGGTTCTGCGTGGACTACAGGGGGCTCAATGCGGTCACGGTCGCCGATGCGTACCCAATGCCACGCATCGATGACCTGCTCGATCAGTTGGCCGGGGCTCAGTACCTGACCATCATGGATCTGAGCCGGGGATATTGGCAGATCCCCCTGACTCGCAAGGCCAGGGAACGCTCTGCCTTTATTACCCCATTTGGACTATACGAGTCCACGGTGATGCCATTCGGGATGAGGAATGCCCCTGCCACTTTCCAGCGGATGGTCAACACCCTGCTTGAAGGGACTTGAAGGGTACGCGGCCGCGTACCTGGATGACATTGCCGTCTTCAGTCCCACCTGGGAGGACCACCTAGAGCATCTAGCACAGGTGCTCAGGCGGATCCACCGGGCAGGTTTGACCATCAAGCCGGGAAAGTGTCAGCTGGCCATGAGCGAGGTCCAGTACCTCGGTCACCGGGTAGGCGGGAGAACACTGAAGCCCGAGCCTGAGAAAGTGGAGGCCATCGCATCCTGGCCCACCCCCAGGACCAAGAAGCAGGTGATGTCCTTCTTAGGGACCGCCGGGTACTATAGGAGGTTTGTTCCATGCTATAGTAGCCTGGCAAAGCCCCTGACGGACCTCACCAAGAAGAAGCTGCCCTCTGCAGTCGATTGGACAATGGACTGCGAGACAGCCTTCCGGGCCCTAAAGGACGCCCTGTCCAGCCCGCCCGTGCTACAGGCAGCCGACTTCACGCGGCCGTTTGTAGTACAGACCGACGCCAGTGACTTCGGCCTCGGTGCGGTGCTCAGCCAGGTGGACTCTGCGAGCCAAGAGCACCCAGTCTTGTACCTGAGCAGGAAGCTGTTACCGAGGGAAGTGGCCTATTCCACAATGGAGAAGGAGTGCCTGGCCATAGTGTGGGCCCTGCAGCGTCTGCAACCCTATCTATACGGGCGCCACTTCATCGTGGAGACGGACCACAACCCCCTCAGCTGGTTGCACACCGTCTCTGGGACGAATGGGCGACTGTTGCGATGGAGCCTTGCGCTCCAGCAATACAACTTCACCATTCGCCACAAAAGGGGCCGTGACCACGGTAACGCAGACGGGCTGTCCCGACAAGGAGAGGTCGCGGACGGGCGCACGGGGGAACACCGGAGTGTGCTGCCCCCTAGCGCCCTCAAAAGGGGGGAGGTGTGAGGTAAATCCGGAGATATGACGATAAATCATGATATTCAAGTTATGTCAGGAAGCCCTCTCCTGGTGTCACCCCCCCTTTCCTTCACACAACTTGTTTAGCAACCCATCCCATGGCCATCTCCTGTGATATGGAAATTAGGTGATGTGGGAACAAAGGACACAGGATGACTCCCTGCCGTCACCCTGTAACAAGAGTTGTATCTCATTATAAGGCTCTGGAACTAGCCAGACAGAACGACTCCAGTAAAAAATGGTTCATATCTCGCAAGCCATATTTCCGATAAATACGGCAACCATAAAAATGGTGTTTTCGCATGCGGACGATGCTGGCACACCTTTTTTATGGGAGCGGGAGCTTGGGAAATACCCCAGGCGTGATATCAGCCAATGTGGAACTAGTAGACAAGTCATGAAACCTCTCATTCTGTAGCTAAATTCATAACTGTCACAATGAGAGCATTGGCGTCCGCCTACGACGCTCCCAGGCCAAGTTATGGCCATATTCCATGTTGTGGATTTTGTCCATAACTCCAGCCAGGGGTGGAGCAGTGCTCCCTCTGAGGTCACGAAGGTAGGAGGGGACCTGGATTTGCCCAGGTTGATAACCCTACTTCGGCCATTTTCCAGTGTTCTTTCGCTGGGGGTCACGTGCAGGAAACATCTGTGGGAGTTCCTGGAAACCTGGTCTACAGCGCCCCCCTGTGGCCAGACGCACAAGGTAACTGATTGAATTGCATACCTGTTTGTAAACCATGCTTTATCTGTAACTGTACTCTGACATATGTATATTCTGTAGATTCCCTATTGTATATATTGTAGTTTCTAGTGTGCTTTAGGCTGATTAAATTATATAATTAATCTTGGGCTGTTCTGTTATCTCGATCTTGAATCCCACGTCTGTGTGTTCGGCTAATAGTTACCGTGAAGCGGTTGGTGGCAGCGAGTTGTGCCAAGGATTATTGTGGGGAGGCCAGTGAGATTCGGGGAGATTTTATATATTCCGCCCGCGGAGGTCGGGGGAATATATACCCTACTCCCACCGGGGACCCTTCAATAATCGGCATAAGTAGTATAGCGGCCTCCTTGCTTATTGTCGGGCAATTCCATAATTGGCCTGACTATAAGAGGGGCGCTAGAGAGCGCGTCACGTGCTCTGTCTGTCGGTCGGGAGGTATAAAGGAGGGGTGACCCCCACTTGTTACCCCCCGATTGTGACGTACTGGTAGCCAGCGCGGGGGATTTCTGAGTGACCCCCCCGGTGGTTCGTGACAAAGACGCTCAACAGAAGGAAGAAAACTAAGAAGAAGACGCTCAACAGAAGGAAGAAAACTAAGAAGACACTCAACAAAAGGAAGAAAACTAACAAGAAGACACTCAACAGAAGGAAGAGAACTAAGAAGAAGACACTAAACAGAAGGAAGAAAACTAAGAAGAAGACGCTCAACAGAAGGAAGAAAACTAAGAAGAAGACGCTCAACAGAAGGAAGAAAACTAAGACGACGCTCAACAAAAGGAAGAAAGCTAAGAAGAAGACACTCAACAGAAGGAAAAAAACTAAGAAAAAGACGCTCAACAGAAGGAAGAAAACTAAGAAGAACATGCATAACAGAAGGAAGAAAACTAAGAAGAAGACGCTGAACAGAAGGAAGAAAACTAAGAAGAAAACTCTCAACAGAAAGAAGAAGAAAACTAAGAAGAAGACACTCAACAGAAGGAAGAAAACTAAGAAGAAGATGCTCAACAGAAGGAAGAAAACTAAGAAAACACTCAACAAAAGGAAGAAAACTAAGAAGAAGACGCTCAACAGAAGGAAGAAAACTAAGAAGAAGACGCTCAACAGAAGGAAAAAAACTAAGAAGAAAACGCTCAACAGAAGGAAGAAAACTAAGAAGACGCTCAACAGAAGGAAGAAAACTAAGAAGACGCTCAACAAAAGGAAAAAAACTAAGAAGAAGACGCTCAACAGAAGGAAGAAAACTGAGAAGACGCTCAACAGAAAGAAGAAAACTAAGAAGGAGACGCTCAGAAGAAGGAAGAAAACTAAGAAGAAGACGCTTAACAGAAGGAAGAAAACTAAGAAGAAGACACTCAACAGAAGGAGGAAAACTAAGAAGAAGAAGCTCAACAGAACAAAAAAATAAGAAGACACTCAAAAGAAGGAAGAAAACTAAGAAGAAGACGCTCAACAGAAGGAAGAAAACTAAGAAGAAAACTCTCAACAGAAAGAAGAAGAAAACTAAGAAGAAGACACTCAACAGAAGGAAGAAAACTAAGAAGAAGACGCTCAACAGAAGGAAGAAAACTAAGATACACCCAACAAAAGGAAGAAAACTAAGAAGACACTCACTCAACAAGAGGAAGAAAACTAAGAAGAAGACGCTCAACAGAAGGAAGAAAACTAAGAAGACGCTCAACAAAAGAAAGAAAACTAAGAAGACACTCAACAAAAGAAAAAAAACTAAGAAGAAGACGCTCAAAAGAAGGATGAAAATTAAGAAGAAGATGCTCAACAGAAGGAAGAAAACTAAGAAGAAGACGCTCAACAGAAGGAAGAAAACTAAGAAGAAGACGCTCAACAGAAGGAAGAAAACTAAGAAGACACTCAACAAAAGGAAGAAAACTAAGAAGAAGACACTCAACAGAAGGAAGAGAACTAAGAAGAAGACACTAAACAGAAGGAAGAAAACTAAGAAGAAGACGCTCAACAGAAGGAAGAAAACTAAGAAGAAGACGCTCAACAGAAGGAAGAAAACTAAGAAGATGCTCAACAAAAGGAAGAAAGCTAAGAAGAAGACACTCAACAGAAGGAAGAAAACTAAGAAGAAGACACTCAACAGAAGGAAGAAAACTAAGAAGAAGATGCTTAACAGAAGGAAGAAAACTAAGAAGAAGACGCTCAACAGAAGGAAGAAAACTAAGAAGAAGACTTTCAACAGAAAGAAGAAGAAAACTAAGAAGAAGACACTCAACACAGGGAAGAAAACTAAGAAGAAGACGCTCAACAGAAGGAAGAAAACTAAGAAGACACTCAACAAAAGGAAGAAAACTAAGAAGAAGATGCTCAACAGAAGGAAGAAAACTAAGAAGAAGACGCTCAACAGAAGGAAAAAAACTAAGAAGAAGACGATCAACAGAAAGAAGAAAACTAAGAAGACGCTCAACAAAAGGAAGAAAACTAAGAAGACGCTCATCAAAAGGAAAAAAACTAAGAAGAAGACGCTCAACAGAAGGAAGAAAACTAAGAAGGAGACGCTCAGCAGAAGGAAGAAAACTAAGAAGAAGACACTTAACAGAAGGAAGAAAACTAAGAAGAAGAAGCTCAACAGAACAAAAAAATAAGAAGACACTCAAAAGAAGGAAGAAAACTAAGAAGAAGATGCTCAACAGAAGGAAGAAAACTAAGAAGAAGACGCTCAACAGAAGGAAGAAAACTAAGAAGAAGACTCTCAACAGAAAGAAGAAGAAAACTAAGAAGAAGACACTCAACAGAAGGAAGAAAACTAAGAAGAAGACGCTCAACAGAAAGAAGAAAACTAAGAAGAAACTCAACAAAAGGAGGAAAACTAAGAAGAAGACACTCAACAGAAGGAAGAAAACTAAGAAGAAGAAGCTCAACAGAACAAAAAAATAAGAAGACACTCAAAAGAAGGAAGAAAACTAAGAAGATGCTCAACAGAAGGAAGAAAACTAAGAAGAAGACGCTCAACAGAAGGAAGAAAACTAAGAAGAAGACACTCAACAGAAAGAAGAAGAAAACTAAGAAGAAGACACTCAACAGAAGAAAGAAAACTAAGAAGAAGACGCTCAACAGAAGCAAGAAAACTAAGAAGACACTCAACAAAAGGAAGAAAACTAAGAAGACACTCACTCAACAAAAGGAAGAAAACTAAGAAAAAGACGCTCAACAGAAGGAAGAAAACTAAGAAGAAGACGCTCAACAGAAGGAAAAAAACTAAGAAGACGCTCAACAAAAGGAAGAAAACTAAGAAGACACTCAACAAAAGGAAAAAAACTAAGAAGAAGACGCTCAAAAGAAGGATGAAAATTAAGAAGAAGATGCTCAACAGAAGGAAGAAAGCTAAGAAGAAGACACTCAACAGAAGGAGGAAAACTAAGAAGAAGAAGCTCAACAGAAGGAAGAAAACTAAGAAGAAAACTCTCAACAGAAAGAAGAAGAAAACTAAGAAGAAGACACTCAACAGAAGGAAGAAAACTAAGAAGAAGACGCTCAACAGAAGGAAGAAAACTAAGATACACCCAACAAAAGGAAGAAAACTAAGAAGACACTCACTCAACAAGAGGAAGAAAACTAAGAAGAAGACGCTCAACAGAAGGAAGAAAACTAAGAAGACGCTCAACAAAAGAAAGAAAACTAAGAAGACACTCAACAAAAGAAAAAAAACTAAGAAGAAGACGCTCAAAAGAAGGATGAAAATTAAGAAGAAGATGCTCAACAGAAGGAAGAAAACTAAGAAGAAGACGCTCAACAGAAGGAAGAAAACTAAGAAGAAGACGCTCAACAGAAGGAAGAAAACTAAGAAGACACTCAACAAAAGGAAGAAAACTAAGAAGAAGACACTCAACAGAAGGAAGAGAACTAAGAAGAAGACACTAAACAGAAGGAAGAAAACTAAGAAGAAGACGCTCAACAGAAGGAAGAAAACTAAGAAGAAGACGCTCAACAGAAGGAAGAAAACTAAGAAGATGCTCAACAAAAGGAAGAAAGCTAAGAAGAAGACACTCAACAGAAGGAAGAAAACTAAGAAGAAGACACTCAACAGAAGGAAGAAAACTAAGAAGAAGATGCTTAACAGAAGGAAGAAAACTAAGAAGACGCTCAACAGAAGGAAGAAAACTAAGAAGAAGACTTTCAACAGAAAGAAGAAGAAAACTAAGAAGAAGACACTCAACACAGGGAAGAAAACTAAGAAGAAGACGCTCAACAGAAGGAAGAAAACTAAGAAGACACTCAACAAAAGGAAGAAAACTAAGAAGAAGATGCTCAACAGAAGGAAGAAAACTAAGAAGAAGACGCTCAACAGAAGGAAAAAAACTAAGAAGAAGCCGATCAACAGAAGGAAGAAAACTAAGAAGACGCTCAACAAAAGGAAGAAAACTAAGAAGACGCTCATCAAAAGGAAAAAAACTAAGAAGAAGACGCTCAACAGAAGGAAGAAAACTAAGAAGGAGACGCTCAGCAGAAGGAAGAAAACTAAGAAGAAGACGCTTAACAGAAGGAAGAAAACTAAGAAGAAGAAGCTCAACAGAACAAAAAAATAAGAAGACACTCAAAAGAAGGAAGAAAACTAAGAAGAAGATGCTCAACAGAAGGAAGAAAACTAAGAAGAAGACGCTCAACAGAAGGAAGAAAACTAAGAAGAAGACTCTCAACAGAAAGAAGAAGAAAACTAAGAAGAAGACACTCAACAGAAGGAAGAAAACTAAGAAGAAGACGCTCAACAGAAAGAAGAAAACTAAGAAGAAACTCAACAAAAGGAGGAAAACTAAGAAGAAGACACTCAACAGAAGGAAGAAAACTAAGAAGAAGAAGCTCAACAGAACAAAAAAATAAGAAGACACTCAAAAGAAGGAAGAAAACTAAGAAGATGCTCAACAGAAGGAAGAAAACTAAGAAGACACTCAACAAAAGAAAAAAAACTAAGAAGAAGACGCTCAAAAGAAGGATGAAAATTAAGAAGAAGATGCTCAACAGAAGGAAGAAAACTAAGAAGAAGACGCTCAACAGAAGGAAGAAAACTAAGAAGAAGATGCTCAACAGAAGGAAGAAAACTAAGAAGACACTCAACAAAAGGAAGAAAACTAAGAAGAAGACACTCAACAGAAGGAAGAGAACTAAGAAGAAGACACTAAACAGAAGGAAGAAAACTAAGAAGAAGACGCTCAACAGAAGGAAGAAAACTAAGAAGAAGACGCTCAACAGAAGGAAGAAAACTAAGAAGATGCTCAACAAAAGGAAGAAAGCTAAGAAGAAGACACTCAACAGAAGGAAGAAAACTAAGAAGAAGACACTCAACAGAAGGAAGAAAACTAAGAAGAAGATGCTTAACAGAAGGAAGAAAACTAAGAAGACGCTCAACAGAAGGAAGAAAACTAAGAAGAAGACTTTCAACAGAAAGAAGAAGAAAACTAAGAAGAAGACACTCAACACAGGGAAGAAAACTAAGAAGAAGACGCTCAACAGAAGGAAGAAAACTAAGAAGACACTCAACAAAAGGAAGAAAACTAAGAAGAAGATGCTCAACAGAAGGAAGAAAACTAAGAAGAAGACGCTCAACAGAAGGAAAAAAACTAAGAAGAAGCCGATCAACAGAAGGAAGAAAACTAAGAAGACGCTCAACAAAAGGAAGAAAACTAAGAAGACGCTCATCAAAAGGAAAAAAACTAAGAAGAAGACGCTCAACAGAAGGAAGAAAACTAAGAAGGAGACGCTCAGCAGAAGGAAGAAAACTAAGAAGAAGACGCTTAACAGAAGGAAGAAAACTAAGAAGAAGAAGCTCAACAGAACAAAAAAATAAGAAGACACTCAAAAGAAGGAAGAAAACTAAGAAGAAGATGCTCAACAGAAGGAAGAAAACTAAGAAGAAGACGCTCAACAGAAGGAAGAAAACTAAGAAGAAGACTCTCAACAGAAAGAAGAAGAAAACTAAGAAGAAGACACTCAACAGAAGGAAGAAAACTAAGAAGAAGACGCTCAACAGAAAGAAGAAAACTAAGAAGAAACTCAACAAAAGGAGGAAAACTAAGAAGAAGACACTCAACAGAAGGAAGAAAACTAAGAAGAAGAAGCTCAACAGAACAAAAAAATAAGAAGACACTCAAAAGAAGGAAGAAAACTAAGAAGATGCTCAACAGAAGGAAGAAAACTAAGAAGAAGACGCTCAACAGAAGGAAGAAAACTAAGAAGAAGACACTCAACAGAAAGAAGAAGAAAACTAAGAAGAAGACACTCAACAGAAGAAAGAAAACTAAGAAGAAGACGCTCAACAGAAGCAAGAAAACTAAGAAGACACTCAACAAAAGGAAGAAAACTAAGAAGACACTCACTCAACAAAAGGAAGAAAACTAAGAAGAAGACGCTCAACAGAAGGAAGAAAACTAAGAAGAAGACGCTCAACAGAAGGAAAAAAACTAAGAAGACGCTCAACAAAAGGAAGAAAACTAAGAAGACACTCAACAAAAGGAAAAAAACTAAGAAGAAGACGCTCAAAAGAAGGATGAAAATTAAGAAGAAGATGCTCAACAGAAGGAAGAAAGCTAAGAAGAAGACGCTCAACAGAAGGAAGAAAACTAAGAAGTAGACGCTCAACAGAAGGAAGAAAACTAAGAAGAAGACGCTCAACGGAAGGAAGAAAACTAAGAAGACACTTAACAGAAGGAAGAAAACTAAGAAGACACTCAACAAAAGGAAGAAAACTAAGAAGAAGACATTCAACAGAAGGAAGAAAACTAAGAAGAAGATGCTCAACAGAAGGAAGAAAATTAAGAAGAAGACACTCAACAAAAGGAAGAAAACTAAGAAGACTCTCAACAGAAAGAAGAAGAAAACTAAGAAGAAGACGCTCAACAGAAGGAAGAAAACTAAGAAGACACTCAACAAAAGGAAGAAAACTAAGAAGACACTCAACAAAAGGAAAAAAACTAAGAAGAATACGCTCAACAGTAAGAAGAAAACTAAGAAGAAGACGCTCAACAGAAGGAAAAAAACTAAGAAAAAGATGCTCAACAGAAGGAAGAAAACTAAGAAGAAGACGCTCAACAGAAGGAAGAAAACTAAGAAGAAAACTCTCAACAGAAAGAAGAAGAAAACTAAGAAGAAGACGCTCAACAGAAGGAAGAAAACTAAGATACACCCAACAAAAGGAAGAAAACTAAGAAGACACTCAACAAAAGAAAGAAAACTAAGAAGACACTCAACAAAAGAAAAAAAACTAAGAAGAAGACGCTCAAAAGAAGGATGAAAATTAAGAAGAAGATGCTCAACAGAAGGAAGAAAACTAAGAAGACGCTCAACAGAAGGAAGAAAACTAAGAAGAAGATGCTCAACAGAAGGAAGAAAACTAAGAAGACACTCAACAAAAGGAAGAAAACTAAGAAGAAGACACTCAACAGAAGGAAGAGAACTAAGAAGAAGACACTAAACAGAAGGAAGAAAACTAAGAAGAAGACGCTCAACAGAAGGAAGAAAACTAAGAAGAAGACGCTCAACAGAAGGAAGAAAACTAAGAAGATGCTCAACAAAAGGAAGAAAGCTAAGAAGAAGACACTCAACAGAAGGAAGAAAACTAAGAAGAAGACACTCAACAGAAGGAAGAAAACTAAGAAGAAGACACTCAACAGAAGGAAGAAAACTAAGAAGAAGATGCTTAACAGAAGGAAGAAAACTAAGAAGAAGACACTCAACAGAAGGAAGAAAACTAAGAAGAAGACGCTCAACAGAAGGAAGAAAACTAAGAAGACACTCAACAAAAGGAAGAAAACTAAGAAGAAGAAGCTCAACAGAACAAAAAAATAGGAAGACACTCAAAAGAAGGAAGAAAACTAAGAAGAAAACTCTCAACAGAAAGAAGAAGAAAACTAAGAAGAAGACGCTCAACAGAAGGAAGAAAACTAAGATACACCCAACAAAAGGAAGAAAACTAAGAAGACACTCACTCAACAAGAGGAAGAAAACTAAGAAGAAGACGCTCAACAGAAGGAAGAAAACTAAGAAGACGCTCAACAAAAGAAAGAAAACTTAGAAGAAGACGCTGAAAAGAAGGATGAAAATTAAGAAGAAGATGCTCAACAGAAGGAAGAAAACTAAGAAGACGCTCAACAGAAGGAAGAAAACTAAGAAGAAGACGCTCAACAGAAGGAAGAAAACTAAGAAGACACTCAACAAAAGGAAGAAAACTAAGAAGAAGACACTCAACAGAAGGAAGAGAACTAAGAAGAAGACACTCAACAGAAAGAAGAAAACTAAGAAGAAGACACTCAACAGAAGGAAGAAAACTAAGAAGAAGACACTCAACAGAAGGAAGAAAACTAAGAAGAAGATGCTTAACAGAAGGAAGAAAACTAAGAAGAAGACACTCAACAGAAGGAAGAAAACTAAGAAGAAGACGCTCAACAGAAGGAAGAAAACTAAGAAGACACTCAACAAAAGGAAGAAAACTAAGAAGAAGATGCTCAAAAGAAGGAAGAAAACTAAGAAGAAGACGCTCAACAGAAGGAAAAAAACTAAGAAGAAGACGATCAACAGAAGGAAGAAAACTAAGAAGACGCTCAACAAAAGGAAGAAAACTAAGAAGACGCTCATCAAAAGGAAAAAAACTAAGAAGAAGACGCTCAACAGAAAGAAGAAAACTAAGAAGAAACTCAACAAAAGGAGGAAAACTAAGAAGAAGACACTCAACAGAAGGAAGAAAACTAAGAAGAAGAAGCTCAACAGAACAAAAAAATAAGAAGACACTCAAAAGAAGGAAGAAAACTAAGAAGAAGATGCTCAACAGAAGGAAGAAAACTAAGAAGAAGACGCTCAACAGAAGGAAGAAAACTAAGAAGAAGACTCTCAACAGAAAGAAGAAGAAAACTAAGAAGAAGACACTCAACAGAAGAAAGAAAACTAAGAAGAAGACGCTCAACAGAAGGAAGAAAACTAAGAAGACACTCAACAAAAGGAAGAAAACTAAGAAGACACTCACTCAACAAAAGGAAGAAAACTAAGAAGAAGACGCTCAACAGAAGGAAGAAAACTAAGAAGAAGACGCTCAACAGAAGGAAAAAAACTAAGAAGACGCTCAACAAAAGGAAGAAAACTAAGAAGACACTCAACAAAAGGAAAAAAACTAAGAAGAAGACGCTCAAAAGAAGGATGAAAATTAAGAAGAAGATGCTCAACAGAAGGAAGAAAGCTAAGAAGAAGACGCTCAACAGAAGGAAGAAAACTAAGAAGAAGACGCTGAACAGAAGGAAGAAAACTAAGAAGAAAACTCTCAACAGAAAGAAGAAGAAAACTAAGAAGAAGACACTCAACAGAAGGAAGAAAACTAAGAAGAAGATGCTCAACAGAAGGAAGAAAACTAAGAAAACACTCAACAAAAGGAAGAAAACTAAGAAGACACTCAACAAAAGGAAAAAAACTAAGAAGAAGACGCTCAAAAGAAGGATGAAAATTAAGAAGAAGATGCTCAACAGAAGGAAGAAAACTAAGAAGAACATGCATAACAGAAGGAAGAAAACTAAGAAGAAGACGCTGAACAGAAGGAAGAAAACTAAGAAGAAAACTCTCAACAGAAAGAAGAAGAAAACTAAGAAGAAGACACTCAACAGAAGGAAGAAAACTAAGAAGAAGATGCTCAACAGAAGGAAGAAAACTAAGAAAACACTCAACAAAAGGAAGAAAACTAAGAAGAAGACGCTCAACAGAAGGAAGAAAACTAAGAAGAAGACGCTCAACAGAAGGAAAAAAACTAAGAAGAAAACGCTCAACAGAAGGAAGAAAACTAAGAAGACGCTCAACAAAAGGAAGAAAACTAAGAAGACGCTCAACAAAAGGAAAAAAACTAAGAAGAAGACGCTCAACAGAAGGAAGAAAACTGAGAAGACGCTCAACAGAAAGAAGAAAACTAAGAAGGAGACGCTCAGAAGAAGGAAGAAAACTAAGAAGAAGACGCTTAACAGAAGGAAGAAAACTAAGAAGAAGACACTCAACAGAAGGAGGAAAACTAAGAAGAAGAAGCTCAACAGAACAAAAAAATAAGAAGACACTCAAAAGAAGGAAGAAAACTAAGAAGAAGACGCTCAACAGAAGGAAGAAAACTAAGAAGAAAACTCTCAACAGAAAGAAGAAGAAAACTAAGAAGAAGACACTCAACAGAAGGAAGAAAACTAAGAAGAAGACGCTCAACAGAAGGAAGAAAACTAAGATACACCCAACAAAAGGAAGAAAACTAAGAAGACACTCACTCAACAAGAGGAAGAAAACTAAGAAGAAGACGCTCAACAGAAGGAAGAAAACTAAGAAGACGCTCAACAAAAGAAAGAAAACTAAGAAGACACTCAACAAAAGAAAAAAAACTAAGAAGAAGACGCTCAAAAGAAGGATGAAAATTAAGAAGAAGATGCTCAACAGAAGGAAGAAAACTAAGAAGAAGACGCTCAACAGAAGGAAGAAAACTAAGAAGAAGACGCTCAACAGAAGGAAGAAAACTAAGAAGACACTCAACAAAAGGAAGAAAACTAAGAAGAAGACACTCAACAGAAGGAAGAGAACTAAGAAGAAGACACTAAACAGAAGGAAGAAAACTAAGAAGAAGACGCTCAACAGAAGGAAGAAAACTAAGAAGAAGACGCTCAACAGAAGGAAGAAAACTAAGAAGATGCTCAACAAAAGGAAGAAAGCTAAGAAGAAGACACTCAACAGAAGGAAGAAAACTAAGAAGAAGACACTCAACAGAAGGAAGAAAACTAAGAAGAAGATGCTTAACAGAAGGAAGAAAACTAAGAAGAAGACGCTCAACAGAAGGAAGAAAACTAAGAAGAAGACTTTCAACAGAAAGAAGAAGAAAACTAAGAAGAAGACACTCAACACAGGGAAGAAAACTAAGAAGAAGACGCTCAACAGAAGGAAGAAAACTAAGAAG
Organism: Anomaloglossus baeobatrachus; assembly: GCF_048569485.1. Classification (NCBI taxonomy): domain Eukaryota; kingdom Metazoa; phylum Chordata; class Amphibia; order Anura; family Aromobatidae; genus Anomaloglossus; species Anomaloglossus baeobatrachus. Next base: position 8,769,951 of record NC_134355.1, on the reverse strand, counting down.
ACACTCAACAAAAGGAAGAAAACTAAGAAGAAGATGCTCAACAGAAGGAAGAAAACTAAGAAGAAGACGCTCAACAGAAGGAAAAAAACTAAGAAGAAGACGATCAACAGAAGGAAGAAAACTAAGAAGACGCTCAACAAAAGGAAGAAAACTAAGAAGACGCTCATCAAAAGGAAAAAAACTAAGAAGAAGACGCTCAACAGAAGGAAGAAAACTAAGAAGGAGACGCTCAGCAGAAGGAAGAAAACTAAGAAGAAGACGCTTAACAGAAGGAAGAAAACTAAGAAGAAGAAGCTCAACAGAACAAAAAAATAAGAAGACACTCAAAAGAAGGAAGAAAACTAAGAAGAAGATGCTCAACAGAAGGAAGAAAACTAAGAAGAAGACGCTCAACAGAAGGAAGAAAACTAAGAAGAAGACTCTCAACAGAAAGAAGAAGAAAACTAAGAAGAAGACACTCAACAGAAGGAAGAAAACTAAGAAGAAGACGCTCAACAGAAAGAAGAAAACTAAGAAGAAACTCAACAAAAGGAGGAAAACTAAGAAGAAGACACTCAACAGAAGGAAGAAAACTAAGAAGAAGAAGCTCAACAGAACAAAAAAATAAGAAGACACTCAAAAGAAGGAAGAAAACTAAGAAGATGCTCAACAGAAGGAAGAAAACTAAGAAGAAGACGCTCAACAGAAGGAAGAAAACTAAGAAGAAGACACTCAACAGAAAGAAGAAGAAAACTAAGAAGAAGACACTCAACAGAAGAAAGAAAACTAAGAAGAAGACGCTCAACAGAAGCAAGAAAACTAAGAAGACACTCAACAAAAGGAAGAAAACTAAGAAGACACTCACTCAACAAAAGGAAGAAAACTAAGAAAAAGACGCTCAACAGAAGGAAGAAAACTAAGAAGAAGACGCTCAACAGAAGGAAAAAAACTAAGAAGACGCTCAACAAAAGAAAGAAAACTAAGAAGACACTCAACAAAAGGAAAAAAACTAAGAAGAAGACGCTCAAAAGAAGGATGAAAATTAAGAAGAAGATGCTCAACAGAAGGAAGAAAACTAAGAAGACGCTCAACAGAAGGAAGAAAACTAAGAAGAAGACGCTCAACAGAAGGAAGAAAACTAAGAAGACACTCAACAAAAGGAAGAAAACTAAGAAGAAGACACTCAACAGAAGGAAGAGAACTAAGAAGAAGACACTAAACAGAAGGAAGAAAACTAAGAAGAAGACGCTCAACAGAAGGAAGAAAACTAAGAAGAAGACGCTCAACAGAAGGAAGAAAACTAAGAAGATGCTCAACAAAAGGAAGAAAGCTAAGAAGAAGACACTCAACAGAAGGAAGAAAACTAAGAAGAAGACACTCAACAGAAGGAAGAAAACTAAGAAGAAGACACTCAACAGAAGGAAGAAAACTAAGAAGAAGATGCTTAACAGAAGGAAGAAAACTAAGAAGAAGACACTCAACAGAAGGAAGAAAACTAAGAAGAAGACGCTCAACAGAAGGAAGAAAACTAAGAAGACACTCAACAAAAGGAAGAAAACTAAGAAGAAGAAGCTCAACAGAACAAAAAAATAAGAAGACACTCAAAAGAAGGAAGAAAACTAAGAAGAAAACTCTCAACAGAAAGAAGAAGAAAACTAAGAAGAAGACGCTCAACAGAAGGAAGAAAACTAAGATACACCCAACAAAAGGAAGAAAACTAAGAAGACACTCACTCAACAAGAGGAAGAAAACTAAGAAGAAGACGCTCAACAGAAGGAAGAAAACTAAGAAGACGCTCAACAAAAGAAAGAAAACTTAGAAGAAGACGCTCAAAAGAAGGATGAAAATTAAGAAGAAGATGCTCAACAGAAGGAAGAAAACTAAGAAGACGCTCAACAGAAGGAAGAAAACTAAGAAGAAGACGCTCAACAGAAGGAAGAAAACTAAGAAGACACTCAACAAAAGGAAGAAAACTAAGAAGAAGACACTCAACAGAAGGAAGAGAACTAAGAAGAAGACACTCAACAGAAAGAAGAAAACTAAGAAGAAGACACTCAACAGAAGGAAGAAAACTAAGAAGAAGACACTCAACAGAAGGAAGAAAACTAAGAAGAAGATGCTTAACAGAAGGAAGAAAACTAAGAAGAAGACACTCAACAGAAGGAAGAAAACTAAGAAGAAGACGCTCAACAGAAGGAAGAAAACTAAGAAGACACTCAACAAAAGGAAGAAAACTAAGAAGAAGATGCTCAAAAGAAGGAAGAAAACTAAGAAGAAGACGCTCAACAGAAGGAAAAAAACTAAGAAGAAGACGATCAACAGAAGGAAGAAAACTAAGAAGACGCTCAACAAAAGGAAGAAAACTAAGAAGACGCTCATCAAAAGGAAAAAAACTAAGAAGAAGACGCTCAACAGAAAGAAGAAAACTAAGAAGAAACTCAACAAAAGGAGGAAAACTAAGAAGAAGACACTCAACAGAAGGAAGAAAACTAAGAAGAAGAAGCTCAACAGAACAAAAAAATAAGAAGACACTCAAAAGAAGGAAGAAAACTAAGAAGAAGATGCTCAACAGAAGGAAGAAAACTAAGAAGAAGACGCTCAACAGAAGGAAGAAAACTAAGAAGAAGACTCTCAACAGAAAGAAGAAGAAAACTAAGAAGAAGACACTCAACAGAAGAAAGAAAACTAAGAAGAAGACGCTCAACAGAAGGAAGAAAACTAAGAAGACACTCAACAAAAGGAAGAAAACTAAGAAGACACTCACTCAACAAAAGGAAGAAAACTAAGAAGAAGACGCTCAACAGAAGGAAGAAAACTAAGAAGAAGACGCTCAACAGAAGGAAAAAAACTAAGAAGACGCTCAACAAAAGGAAGAAAACTAAGAAGACACTCAACAAAAGGAAAAAAACTAAGAAGAAGACGCTCAAAAGAAGGATGAAAATTAAGAAGAAGATGCTCAACAGAAGGAAGAAAGCTAAGAAGAAGACGCTCAACAGAAGGAAGAAAACTAAGAAGAAGACGCTGAACAGAAGGAAGAAAACTAAGAAGAAAACTCTCAACAGAAAGAAGAAGAAAACTAAGAAGAAGACACTCAACAGAAGGAAGAAAACTAAGAAGAAGATGCTCAACAGAAGGAAGAAAACTAAGAAAACACTCAACAAAAGGAAGAAAACTAAGAAGACACTCAACAAAAGGAAAAAAACTAAGAAGAAGACGCTCAAAAGAAGGATGAAAATTAAGAAGAAGATGCTCAACAGAAGGAAGAAAACTAAGAAGAACATGCATAACAGAAGGAAGAAAACTAAGAAGAAGACGCTGAACAGAAGGAAGAAAACTAAGAAGAAAACTCTCAACAGAAAGAAGAAGAAAACTAAGAAGAAGACACTCAACAGAAGGAAGAAAACTAAGAAGAAGATGCTCAACAGAAGGAAGAAAACTAAGAAAACACTCAACAAAAGGAAGAAAACTAAGAAGAAGACGCTCAACAGAAGGAAGAAAACTAAGAAGAAGACGCTCAACAGAAGGAAAAAAACTAAGAAGAAAACGCTCAACAGAAGGAAGAAAACTAAGAAGACGCTCAACAAAAGGAAGAAAACTAAGAAGAAGACGCTCAACAGAAGGAAGAAAACTGAGAAGACGCTCAACAGAAAGAAGAAAACTAAGAAGGAGACGCTCAGAAGAAGGAAGAAAACTAAGAAGAAGACGCTTAACAGAAGGAAGAAAACTAAGAAGAAGACACTCAACAGAAGGAGGAAAACTAAGAAGAAGAAGCTCAACAGAACAAAAAAATAAGAAGACACTCAAAAGAAGGAAGAAAACTAAGAAGAAGACGCTCAACAGAAGGAAGAAAACTAAGAAGAAAACTCTCAACAGAAAGAAGAAGAAAACTAAGAAGAAGACACTCAACAGAAGGAAGAAAACTAAGAAGAAGACGCTCAACAGAAGGAAGAAAACTAAGATACACCCAACAAAAGGAAGAAAACTAAGAAGACACTCACTCAACAAGAGGAAGAAAACTAAGAAGAAGACGCTCAACAGAAGGAAGAAAACTAAGAAGACGCTCAACAAAAGAAAGAAAACTAAGAAGACACTCAACAAAAGAAAAAAAACTAAGAAGAAGACGCTCAAAAGAAGGATGAAAATTAAGAAGAAGATGCTCAACAGAAGGAAGAAAACTAAGAAGAAGACGCTCAACAGAAGGAAGAAAACTAAGAAGAAGACGCTCAACAGAAGGAAGAAAACTAAGAAGACACTCAACAAAAGGAAGAAAACTAAGAAGAAGACACTCAACAGAAGGAAGAGAACTAAGAAGAAGACACTAAACAGAAGGAAGAAAACTAAGAAGAAGACGCTCAACAGAAGGAAGAAAACTAAGAAGAAGACGCTCAACAGAAGGAAGAAAACTAAGAAGATGCTCAACAAAAGGAAGAAAGCTAAGAAGAAGACACTCAACAGAAGGAAGAAAACTAAGAAGAAGACACTCAACAGAAGGAAGAAAACTAAGAAGAAGATGCTTAACAGAAGGAAGAAAACTAAGAAGAAGACGCTCAACAGAAGGAAGAAAACTAAGAAGAAGACTTTCAACAGAAAGAAGAAGAAAACTAAGAAGAAGACACTCAACACAGGGAAGAAAACTAAGAAGAAGACGCTCAACAGAAGGAAGAAAACTAAGAAGACACTCAACAAAAGGAAGAAAACTAAGAAGAAGATGCTCAACAGAAGGAAGAAAACTAAGAAGAAGACGATCAACAGAAGGAAAAAAACTAAGAAGAAGACGATCAACAGAAGGAAGAAAACTAAGAAGACGCTCAACAAAAGGAAGAAAACTAAGAAGACGCTCATCAAAAGGAAAAAAACTAAGAAGAAGACGCTCAACAGAAGGAAGAAAACTAAGAAGGAGACGCTCAGCAGAAGGAAGAAAACTAAGAAGAAGACGCTTAACAGAAGGAAGAAAACTAAGAAGAAGAAGCTCAACAGAACAAAAAAATAAGAAGACACTCAAAAGAAGGAAGAAAACTAAGAAGAAGATGCTCAACAGAAGGAAGAAAACTAAGAAGAAGACGCTCAACAGAAGGAAGAAAACTAAGAAGAAGACTCTCAACAGAAAGAAGAAGAAAACTAAGAAGAAGACACTCAACAGAAGGAAGAAAACTAAGAAGAAGACGCTCAACAGAAAGAAGAAAACTAAGAAGAAACTCAACAAAAGGAGGAAAACTAAGAAGAAGACACTCAACAGAAGGAAGAAAACTAAGAAGAAGAAGCTCAACAGAACAAAAAAATAAGAAGACACTCAAAAGAAGGAAGAAAACTAAGAAGATGCTCAACAGAAGGAAGAAAACTAAGAAGAAGACGCTCAACAGAAGGAAGAAAACTAAGAAGAAGACACTCAACAGAAAGAAGAAGAAAACTAAGAAGAAGACACTCAACAGAAGAAAGAAAACTAAGAAGAAGACGCTCAACAGAAGCAAGAAAACTAAGAAGACACTCAACAAAAGGAAGAAAACTAAGAAGACACTCACTCAACAAAAGGAAGAAAACTAAGAAAAAGACGCTCAACAGAAGGAAGAAAACTAAGAAGAAGACGCTCAACAGAAGGAAAAAAACTAAGAAGACGCTCAACAAAAGGAAGAAAACTAAGAAGACACTCAACAAAAGGAAAAAAACTAAGAAGAAGACGCTCAAAAGAAGGATGAAAATTAAGAAGAAGATGCTCAACAGAAGGAAGAAAGCTAAGAAGAAGACACTCAACAGAAGGAGGAAAACTAAGAAGAAGAAGCTCAACAGAAGGAAGAAAACTAAGAAGAAAACTCTCAACAGAAAGAAGAAGAAAACTAAGAAGAAGACACTCAACAGAAGGAATAAAACTAAGAAGAAGACGCTCAACAGAAGGAAGAAAACTAAGATACACCCAACAAAAGGAAGAAAACTAAGAAGACACTCACTCAACAAGAGGAAGAAAACTAAGAAGAAGACGCTCAACAGAAGGAAGAAAACTAAGAAGACGCTCAACAAAAGAAAGAAAACTAAGAAGACACTCAACAAAAGAAAAAAAACTAAGAAGAAGACGCTCAAAAGAAGGATGAAAATTAAGAAGAAGATGCTCAACAGAAGGAAGAAAACTAAGAAGAAGACGCTCAACAGAAGGAAGAAAACTAAGAAGAAGACGCTCAACAGAAGGAAGAAAACTAAGAAGACACTCAACAAAAGGAAGAAAACTAAGAAGAAGACACTCAACAGAAGGAAGAGAACTAAGAAGAAGACACTAAACAGAAGGAAGAAAACTAAGAAGAAGACGCTCAACAGAAGGAAGAAAACTAAGAAGAAGACGCTCAACAGAAGGAAGAAAACTAAGAAGATGCTCAACAAAAGGAAGAAAGCTAAGAAGAAGACACTCAACAGAAAGAAGAAAACTAAGAAGAAGACACTCAACAGAAGGAAGAAAACTAAGAAGAAGATGCTTAACAGAAGGAAGAAAACTAAGAAGACGCTCAACAGAAGGAAGAAAACTAAGAAGAAGACTTTCAACAGAAAGAAGAAGAAAACTAAGAAGAAGACACTCAACACAGGGAAGAAAACTAAGAAGAAGACGCTCAACAGAAGGAAGAAAACTAAGAAGACACTCAACAAAAGGAAGAAAACTAAGAAGAAGATGCTCAACAGAAGGAAGAAAACTAAGAAGAAGACGCTCAACAGAAGGAAAAAAACTAAGAAGAAGACGATCAACAGAAGGAAGAAAACTAAGAAGACGCTCAACAAAAGGAAGAAAACTAAGAAGACGCTCATCAAAAGGAAAAAAACTAAGAAGAAGACGCTCAACAGAAGGAAGAAAACTAAGAAGGAGACGCTCAGCAGAAGGAAGAAAACTAAGAAGAAGACGCTTAACAGAAGGAAGAAAACTAAGAAGAAGAAGCTCAACAGAACAAAAAAATAAGAAGACACTCAAAAGAAGGAAGAAAACTAAGAAGAAGATGCTCAACAGAAGGAAGAAAACTAAGAAGAAGACGCTCAACAGAAGGAAGAAAACTAAGAAGAAGACTCTCAACAGAAAGAAGAAGAAAACTAAGAAGAAGACACTCAACAGAAGGAAGAAAACTAAGAAGAAGACGCTCAACAGAAAGAAGAAAACTAAGAAGAAACTCAACAAAAGGAGGAAAACTAAGAAGAAGACACTCAACAGAAGGAAGAAAACTAAGAAGAAGAAGCTCAACAGAACAAAAAAATAAGAAGACACTCAAAAGAAGGAAGAAAACTAAGAAGATGCTCAACAGAAGGAAGAAAACTAAGAAGAAGACGCTCAACAGAAGGAAGAAAACTAAGAAGAAGACACTCAACAGAAAGAAGAAGAAAACTAAGAAGAAGACACTCAACAGAAGAAAGAAAACTAAGAAGAAGACGCTCAACAGAAGCAAGAAAACTAAGAAGACACTCAACAAAAGGAAGAAAACTAAGAAGACACTCACTCAACAAAAGGAAGAAAACTAAGAAGAAGACGCTCAACAGAAGGAAGAAAACTAAGAAGAAGACGCTCAACAGAAGGAAAAAAACTAAGAAGACGCTCAACAAAAGGAAGAAAACTAAGAAGACACTCAACAAAAGGAAAAAAACTAAGAAGAAGACGCTCAAAAGAAGGATGAAAATTAAGAAGAAGATGCTCAACAGAAGGAAGAAAGCTAAGAAGAAGACGCTCAACAGAAGGAAGAAAACTAAGAAGTAGACGCTCAACAGAAGGAAGAAAACTAAGAAGAAGACGCTCAACGGAAGGAAGAAAACTAAGAAGACACTTAACAGAAGGAAGAAAACTAAGAAGACACTCAACAAAAGGAAGAAAACTAAGAAGAAGACATTCAACAGAAGGAAGAAAACTAAGAAGAAGATGCTCAACAGAAGGAAGAAAATTAAGAAGAAGACACTCAACAAAAGGAAGAAAACTAAGAAGACTCTCAACAGAAAGAAGAAGAAAACTAAGAAGAAGACGCTCAACAGAAGGAAGAAAACTAAGAAGACACTCAACAAAAGGAAGAAAACTAAGAAGACACTCAACAAAAGGAAAAAAACTAAGAAGAATACGCTCAACAGTAAGAAGAAAACTAAGAAGAAGACGCTCAACAGAAGGAAAAAAACTAAGAAAAAGATGCTCAACAGAAGGAAGAAAACTAAGAAGAAGACGCTCAACAGAAGGAAGAAAACTAAGAAGAAAACTCTCAACAGAAAGAAGAAGAAAACTAAGAAGAAGACGCTCAACAGAAGGAAGAAAACTAAGATACACCCAACAAAAGGAAGAAAACTAAGAAGACACTCAACAAAAGAAAGAAAACTAAGAAGACACTCAACAAAAGAAAAAAAACTAAGAAGAAGACGCTCAAAAGAAGGATGAAAATTAAGAAGAAGATGCTCAACAGAAGGAAGAAAACTAAGAAGACGCTCAACAGAAGGAAGAAAACTAAGAAGAAGACGCTCAACAGAAGGAAGAAAACTAAGAAGACACTCAACAAAAGGAAGAAAACTAAGAAGAAGACACTCAACAGAAGGAAGAGAACTAAGAAGAAGACACTAAACAGAAGGAAGAAAACTAAGAAGAAGACGCTCAACAGAAGGAAGAAAACTAAGAAGAAGACGCTCAACAGAAGGAAGAAAACTAAGAAGATGCTCAACAAAAGGAAGAAAGCTAAGAAGAAGACACTCAACAGAAGGAAGAAAACTAAGAAGAAGACACTCAACAGAAGGAAGAAAACTAAGAAGAAGACACTCAACAGAAGGAAGAAAACTAAGAAGAAGATGCTTAACAGAAGGAAGAAAACTAAGAAGAAGACACTCAACAGAAGGAAGAAAACTAAGAAGAAGACGCTCAACAGAAGGAAGAAAACTAAGAAGACACTCAACAAAAGGAAGAAAACTAAGAAGAAGAAGCTCAACAGAACAAAAAAATAAGAAGACACTCAAAAGAAGGAAGAAAACTAAGAAGAAAACTCTCAACAGAAAGAAGAAGAAAACTAAGAAGAAGACGCTCAACAGAAGGAAGAAAACTAAGATACACCCAACAAAAGGAAGAAAACTAAGAAGACACTCACTCAACAAGAGGAAGAAAACTAAGAAGAAGACACTCAACAGAAGGAAGAAAACTAAGAAGACGCTCAACAAAAGAAAGAAAACTAAGAAGACACTCAACAAAAGAAAAAAAACTTAGAAGAAGACGCTCAAAAGAAGGATGAAAATTAAGAAGAAGATGCTCAACAGAAGGAAGAAAACTAAGAAGACGCTCAACAGAAGGAAGAAAACTAAGAAGAAGACGCTCAACAGAAGGAAGAAAACTAAGAAGACACTCAACAAAAGGAAGAAAACTAAGAAGAAGACACTCAACAGAAGGAAGAGAACTAAGAAGAAGACACTCAACAGAAGGAAGAAAACTAAGAAGAAGACACTCAACAGAAGGAAGAAAACTAAGAAGAAGACACTCAACAGAAGGAAGAAAACTAAGAAGAAGATGCTTAACAGAAGGAAGAAAACTAAGAAGAAGACACTCAACAGAAGGAAGAAAACTAAGAAGAAGACGCTCAACAGAAGGAAGAAAACTAAGAAGACACTCAACAAAAGGAAGAAAACTAAGAAGAAGATGCTCAAAAGAAGGAAGAAAACTAAGAAGAAGACGCTCAACAGAAGGAAAAAAACTAAGAAGAAGACGATCAACAGAAGGAAGAAAACTAAGAAGACGCTCAACAAAAGGAAGAAAACTAAGAAGACGCTCATCAAAAGGAAAAAAACTAAGAAGAAGACGCTCAACAGAAAGAAGAAAACTAAGAAGAAACTCAACAAAAGGAGGAAAACTAAGAAGAAGACACTCAACAGAAGGAAGAAAACTAAGAAGAAGAAGCTCAACAGAACAAAAAAATAAGAAGACACTCAAAAGAAGGAAGAAAACTAAGAAGAAGATGCTCAACAGAAGGAAGAAAACTAAGAAGAAGACGCTCAACAGAAGGAAGAAAACTAAGAAGAAGACTCTCAACAGAAAGAAGAAGAAAACTAAGAAGAAGACACTCAACAGAAGAAAGAAAACTAAGAAGAAGACGCTCAACAGAAGGAAGAAAACTAAGAAGACACTCAACAAAAGGAAGAAAACTAAGAAGACACTCACTCAACAAAAGGAAGAAAACTAAGAAGAAGACGCTCAACAGAAGGAAGAAAACTAAGAAGAAGACGCTCAACAGAAGGAAAAAAACTAAGAAGACGCTCAACAAAAGGAAGAAAACTAAGAAGACACTCAACAAAAGGAAAAAAACTAAGAAGAAGACGCTCAAAAGAAGGATGAAAATTAAGAAGAAGATGCTCAACAGAAGGAAGAAAGCTAAGAAGAAGACGCTCAACAGAAGGAAGAAAACTAAGAAGAAGACGCTCAACAGAAGGAAGAAAACTAAGAAGAAGACGCTCAACGGAAGGAAGAAAACTAAGAAGACACTTAACAGAAGGAAGAAAACTAAGAAGACACTCAACAAAAGTAAGAAATCTAAGAAGAAGACATTCAACAGAAGGAAGAAAACTAAGAAGAAGATGCTCAACAGAAGGAAGAAAATTAAGAAGAAGACACTCAACAAAAGGAAGAAAACTAAGAAGACTCTCAACAGAAAGAAGAAGAAAACTAAGAAGAAGACGCTCAACAGAAGGAAGAAAACTAAAAAGACACTCAACAAAAGGAAGAAAACTAAGAAGACACTCAACAAAAGGAAAAAACTAAGAAGAATACGCTCAACAGTAAGAAGAAAACTAAGAAGAAGACGCTCATCAGAAGGAAAAAAACTAAGAAAAAGATGCTCAACAGAAGGAAGAAAACTAAGAAGAAGACGCTCAACAGAAGGAAGAAAACTAAGAAGACACTCAACAAAAGGAAGAAAACTAAGAAGAAGACACTCAACAGAAGGAAGAGAACTAAGAAGAAGACACTAAACAGAAGGAAGAAAACTAAGAAGACGCTCAACAGAAGGAAGAAAACTAAGAAGAAGATGCTCAACAGAAGGAAGAAAACTAAGAAGACGCTCAACAAAAGGAAGAAAGCTAAGAAGAAGACACTCAACAGAAGGAAGAAAACTAAGAAGAAGACACTCAACAGAAGGAAGAAAACTAAGAAGAAGATGCTTAACAGAAGGAAGAAAACTAAGAAGAAGACGCTCAACAGAAGGAAGAAAACTAAGAAGAAGACTCTCAACAGAAAGAAGAAGAAAACTAAGAAGAAGACACTCAACACAGGGAAGAAAACTAAGAAGAAGACGCTCAACAGAAGGAAGAAAACTAAGAAGACACTCAACAAAAGGAAGAAAACTAAGAAGAAGATGCTCAACAGAAGGAGGAAAACTAAGAAGAAGACGCTCAACAGAAGGAAAAAAACTAAGAAGAAGACAATCAACAGAAGGAAGAAAACTAAGAAGACGCTCAACAAAAGGAAGAAAACTAAGAAGACGCTCAACAAAAGGAAAAAAACTAAGAAGAAGACGCTCAACAGAAGGAAGAAAACTAAGAAGGAGACGCTCAGCAGAAGGAAGAAAACTAAGAAGAAGACGCTTAACAGAAGGAAGAAAACTAAGAAGAAGAAGCTCAACAGAACAAAAAAATAAGAAGACACTCAAAAGAAGGAAGAAAACTAAGAAGAAGATGCTCAACAGAAGGAAGAAAACTAAGAAGAAGACGCTCAACAGAAGTAAGAAAACTAAGAAGAAGACTCTCAACAGAAAGAAGAAGAAAACTAAGAAGAAGACACTCAACAGAAGGAAGAAAACTAAGAAGAAGACGCTCAACAGAAAGAAGAAAACTAAGAAGACACTCAACAAAAGGAGGAAAACTAAGAAGAAGACACTCAACAGAAGGAAGAGAACTAAGAAGAAGACGCTCAACAGAAGGAAAAAAACTAAGAAAAAGATGCTCAACAGAAGGAAGAAAACTAAGAAGACACTCAACAAAAGGAAAAAAACTAAGAAGAAGACGCTCAACAGAAGGAAGAAAACTAAGAAGAAGATGCTCAACAGAAGGAAGAAAACTAAGAAGAAGATGCTCAACAGAAGGAAGAAAACTAAGAAGAAGACGCTCAACAGAAGGAAGAAAACTAAGAAGAAGACGCTCAACAGAAGGAAGAAAACTAAGAAGAAGACGCTCAACAGAAGGAAGAAAACTAAGAAGACACTCAACAAAAGGAAGAAAACTAAGAAGAAGACACTCAACAGAAGGAAGAGAACTAAGAAGAAGACACTAAACAGAAGTAAGAAAACTAAGAAGAAGACGCTCAACAGAAGGAAGAAAAGTAAGAATAAAACGCTCAACAGAAGGAAGAAAACTAAGAAGACGCTCAACAAAAGGAAGAAAACTAAGAAGACACTCAACAAAATGGAAGAAAAATAGGAAGAAGACATTCAACAAAAGGAAGAAAACTAAGAAAAAGACGCTCAACAGAAGGAAGAAAACTAAGAAGAAGACGCTCAAGAGAAGGAAGAAAACTAAGAAGAAGACGCTCAACAGAAGGAAGAAAACTAAGAAGAAGACGCTCAACAGAAGAAAGAAAACTATGAGGACGCTCAACAGAAGGAAGAAAACTAAAAAGAAGACGCTCAACAGAAGGAAGAAAACTAAGAAGAAGACGCTCAACAGAAGGAAGAAAACTAAGAAGAAGACGCTCAACAGAAGAAAGAAAACTATGAAGACGCTCAACAAAAGGAAGAAAACTAAGACGAAGAAGCACAACAGAAGGAAGAAAACTAAGAAAAAGACGCTCAACAGAAGGAAGAAAACTAAGAAGAAGATGCTTAAAAGAAGGAAGAAAACTAAGAAGAAGACGCTCAACAGAAGGAAGAAAACTAAAAAGAAGACGCTCAAGAGAAGGAAGAAAACTAAGAAGAAGATGCTCAACAGAAGAAAGAAAACTAAGAAGAAGATACTCAACAGAAGGAAGAAAACTAAGAAGAAGACTCTCAACAGAAGAAAGAAAACGAAGAAGAAGACGCTCAAAAGAAGGAAGAAAACTAAGAAGAAGACGCTTAACAGAAGGAAGAAAACGAAGAACAAAATGCTCAACAGAAGGAAGAAAACTAAAAAGAAGATGCTCAACAGAAGAAAGAAAACTAAGAAGACACTCAACAGAAGGAAGAAAACTAAGAGGACACTCAACAGAATGAAGAAAACTAAGAAGATGCTCAGCAGAAGGAAGAAAACTAAGAAGAAGATGCTCAAGCAAAGGAAGAAAACTAAGAAGACGCTCAATAGAAGGAAGAAAACTAAGAAGACGCTCAACAAAAGGAAGAAAACTAAGAAGAAGACACTCAACAGAATGAGGAGAACCAAGAAGAAGACACTAAACAGAATGAAGAAAACTAAGAAGAAGATGCTCAACAGAAGGAGGAAAACTAAGAAGAAGACGCTCAACAGAAGGAAGAAAACTAAGAAGAAGACTCTCAACAGAAAGAAGAAGAAAACTAAGAAGAAGACACTCAACAGAAGGAAGAAAACTAAGAAGAAGACGCTCAACAGAAGGAAGAAAACTAAGAAAACACTCAACAAAAGGAAGAAAACTAAGAAGAAGACGCTCAACAGAAGGAAGAAAACTAAGAAGACGCTCAACAGAAGGAAAAAAACTAAGAAGAAGACGCTCAACAAAAGGAAGAAAACTAAGAAGACGCTCAACAAAAGGAAGAAAACTAAGAAGACGCTCAACAAAAGGAAAAAAACTAAGAAGAAGACGCTCAACAGAAGAAAGAAAACTAAGAAGACAAGAAGACGCTCTTCAGAAGGAAGAAAACTAAGAAGGGGACGCTCAGCAGAAGGAAGAAAAGTAAGAAGAAGACGCTTAACAGAAGGAAGAAAACTAAGAAGAAGACACTCAACAGAAGGAAGAAAACTAAGAAGAAGAAGCTCAACAGAACAAAAAAATAAGAAGACACTCAAAAGAAGGAAGAAAACTAAGAAGAAGATGCTCAACAGAAGGAAGAAAACTAAGAAGAAGACGCTCAACAGAAGGAAGAAAACTAAGAAGAAGACTCTCAACAGAAAGAAGAAGAAAACTAAGAAGAAGACACTCAACAGAAGGAAGAAAACTAAGAAGAAGACGCTCAACAGAAGGAAGAAAACTAAGACACACCCAACAAAAGGAAGAAAACTAAGAAGACACTCACTCAACAAAAGGAAGAAAACTAAGAAGAAGACGCTCAACAGAAGGAAGAAAACTAAGAAGACGCTCAACAAAAGAAAGAAAACTAAGAAGACACTCAACAAAAGGAAAAAAACTAGCAAGAAGACACTCAACAGAAGGAAGAGAACTAAGAAGAAGACACTAAACAGAAGGAAGAAAACTAAGAAGACACTCAACAAAAGGAAGAAAACTAACAAGAAGACACTCAACAGAAGGAAGAAAGCTAAGAAGAAGACACTCAACAGAAGGAAAAAAACTAAGAAAAAGACGCTCAACAGAAGGAAGAAAACTAAGAAGAACATGCTTAACAGAAGGAAGAAAACTAAGAAGAAGACGCTCAACAGAGGGAAGAAAACTAAGAAGAAGACTCTCAACAGAAAGAAGAAGAAAACTAAGAAGAAGAGACTCAACAGAAGGAAGAAAACTAAGAAGAAGACGCTCAACAGAAAAAAGAAGAAAACTAAGAAGAAGACACTCAACAGAAGGAAGAAAACTAAGAAGAAGACGCTCAACAGAAGGAAGAAAACTAAGAAGACACTCAACAAAAGGAAGAAAACTAAGTAGAAGACGCTCAACAGAAGGAAGAAAACTAAGAAGAAGACGCTCAACAGAAGGAAAAAAACTAAGAAGAAGACGCTCAACAGAAGGAAGAAAACTAAGAAGACGCTCAACAAAAGGAAGAAAACTAAGAAGACGCTCAACAAAAGGAAAAAAACTAAGAAGAAGACGCTCAACAGAAGGAAGAAAACTAAGAAGGAGACGCTCAGCAGAAGGAAGAAAACTAAGAAGAAGACGCTTAACAGAAGGAAGAAAACTAAGAAGAAGAAGCTCAACAGAACAAAAAAATAAGAAGACACTCAAAAGAAGGAAGAAAACTAAGAAGAAGATGCTCAACAGAAGGAAGAAAACTAAGAAGAAGATGCTCAACAGAAGGAAGAAAACTAAGAAGAAGACTCTCAACAGAAAGAAGAAGAAAACTAAGAAGAAGACACTCAACAGAAGGAAGAAAACTAAGAAGAAGACGTTCAACAGAAGGAAGAAAACTAAGAAGACACTCAACAAAAGGAGGAAAACTAAGAAGAAGACACTCAAAAGAAGGAAGAAAACTAAGAAGAAGAAGCTCAACAGAACAAAAAAATAAGAAGACACTCAAAAGAAGGAAGAAAACTAAGAAGAAGATGCTCAACAGAAGGAAGAAAACTAAGAAGAAGACGCTCAACAGAAGGAAGAAAACTAAGAAGAAGACGCTCAACAGAAGGAAGAAAACTAAGAAGACGCTCAACAAAAGGAAGAAAGCTAAGAAGACACTCAACAAAAGGAAGAAAACTAAGAAGAAGACATTCAACAGAAGGAAGAAAACTAAGAAGAAGATGATCAACAGAAGGAAGAAAATTAAGAAGAAGACGCTCAACAGAAGGAAGAAAACTAAGAAGACGCTCAACAGAAGGAAAAAACTAAGAAGAAGACGCTCAACAAAAGGAAGAAAACTAAGAAGAAGACGCTCAACAGAAGGAAGAAAACTAAGAAGACGCTCAACAGAAGGAAAAAAACTAAGAAGAAGACGCTCAACAAAAGGAAGAAAACTAAGAAGACGCTCAACAAAAGGAAGAAAACTAAGAAGACGCTCAACAAAAGGAAAAAAACTAAGAAGAAGACGCTCAACAGAAGAAAGAAAACTAAGAAGACAAGAAGACGCTCTTCAGAAGGAAGAAAACTAAGAAGGAGACGCTCAGCAGAAGGAAGAAAACTAAGAAGAAGACGCTTAACAGAAGGAAGAAAACTAAGAAGAAGACACTCAACAGAAGGAAGAAAACTAAGAAGAAGAAGCTCAACAGAACAAAAAAATAAGAAGACACTCAAAAGAAGGAAGAAAACTAAGAAGAAGATGCTCAACAGAAGGAAGAAAACTAAGAAGAAGAAGCTCAACAGAACAAAAAAATAAGAAGACACTCAAAAGAAGGAAGAAAACTAAGAAGAAGATGCTCAACAGAAGGAAGAAAACTAAGTAGAAGACGCTCAACAGAAGGAAGAAAACTAAGAAGAAGACTCTCAACAGAAAGAAGAAGAAAACTAAGAAGAAGACACTCAACAGAAGGAAGAAAACTAAGAAGAAGACGCTCAACAGAAGGAAGAAAACTAAGACACACCCAACAAAAGGAAGAAAACTAAGAAGACACTCACTCAACAAAAGGAAGAAAACTAAGAAGAAGATGCTCAACAGAAGGAAGAAAACTAAGAAGACGCTCAACAAAAAAAGAAAACTAAGAAGACACTCAACAAAAGGAAAAAAACTAACAAGAAGACACTCAACAGAAGGAAGAGAACTAAGAAGAAGACACTAAACAGAAGGAAGAAAACTAAGAAGACACTCAACAAACGGAAGAAAACTAACAAGAAGACACTCAACAGAAGGAAGAAAGCTAAGAAGAAGACACTCAACAGAAGGAAAAAAACTAAGAAAAAGATGCTCAACAGAAGGAAGAAAACTAAGAAGAAGACGCTCAACAGAAGGAAGAAAGCTAAGAAGAAGACACTCAACAGAAGGAAAAAAACTAAGAAAAAGATGCTTAACAGAAGGAAGAAAACTAAGAAGAAGACGCTCAACAGAGGGAAGAAAACTAAGAAGAAGACTCTCAACAGAAAGAAGAAGAAAACTAAGAAGAAGAGACTCAACAGAAGGAAGAAAACTAAGAAGAAGACGCTCAACAGAAGGAAGAAAACTAAGAAGAAGACTCTCAACAGAAAGAAGAAGAAAACTAAGAAGAAGACACTCAACAGAAGGAAGAAAACTAAGAAGAAGACGCTCAACAGAAGGAAGAAAACTAAGAAGACACTCAACAAAAGGAAGAAAACTAAGTAGAAGACGCTCAACAGAAGGAAGAAAACTAAGAAGAAGACGCTCAACAGAAGGAAAAAAACTAAGAAGAAGACGCTCAACAGAAGGAAGAAAACTAAGAAGACGCTCAACAAAAGGAAGAAAACTAAGAAGACGCTCAACAAAAGGAAAAAAACTAAGAAGAAGACGCTCAACAGAAGGAAGAAAACTAAGAAGGAGACGCTCAGCAGAAGGAAGAAAACTAAGAAGAAGACTCTCAACAGAAAGAAGAAGAAAACTAAGAAGAAGACACTCAACAGAAGGAAGAAAACTAAGAAGAAGACGTTCAACAGAAGGAAGAAAACTAAGAAGACACTCAACAAAAGGAGGAAAACTAAGAAGAAGAAGCTCAACAGAACAAAAAAATAAGAAGACACTCAAAAGAAGGAAGAAAACTAAGAAGAAGAAGCTCAACAGAACAAAAAAATAAGAAGACACTCAAAAGAAGGAAGAAAACTAAGAAGAAGATGCTCAACAGAAGGAAGAAAACTAAGAAGAAGACGCTCAACAGAAGGAAGAAAATTAAGAAGAAGACGTTCAACAGAAGGAAGAAAACTAAGACACTCAACAAAAAGGAGGAAAACTAAGAAGAAGACACTCAAAAGAAGGAAGAAAACTAAGAAGAAGAAGCTCAACAGAACAAAAAAATAAGAAGACACTCAAAAGAAGGAAGAAAACTAAGAAGAAGATGCTCAACAGAAGGAAGAAAACTAAGAAGAAGACGCTCAACAGAAGGAAGAAAACTAAGAAGAAGACGCTCAACAGAAGGAAGAAAACTAAGAAGACGCTCAACAAAAGGAAGAAAGCTAAGAAGACACTCAACAAAAGGAAGAAAACTAAGAAGAAGACATTCAACAGAAGGAAGAAAACTAAGAAGAAGATGGTCAACAGAAGGAAGAAAATTAAGAAGAAGACACTCAACTGAAGGAAGAAAACTAAGAAGAAGACTCTCAACAGAAAGAAGAAGAAAACTATGAAGAAGACGCTCAACAGAAGGAAGAAAACTAAGAAGACACTCAACAAAAGGAAGAAAACTAAGAAGAAGACGCTCAACAGAAGGAAGAAAACTAAGAAGAAGACGCTCAACAGAAGGAAAAAAACTAAGAAAAAGATGCTCAACAGAAGGAAGAAAACTAAGAAGAAGATGCTCAACAGAAGGAAGAAAACTAAGAAGAAGATGCTCAACAGAAGGAAGAAAACTAAGAAGAAGACGCTCAACAGAAAGAAGAAAACTAAGAAGAAGACGCTCAACAGAAGGAAGAAAACTAAGAAGACACTCAACAAAAGGAGGAAAACTAAGAAGAAGACACTCAACAGAAGGAAGAGAACTAAGAAGAAGACACTAAACAGAAGGAAGAAAACTAAGAAGAAGACGCTCAACAGAAGGAAGAAAACTAAGAAGAAAACGCTCAACAGAAGGAAGAAAACTAAGAAGACGCTCAACAAAAGGAAGAAAGCTAAGAAGACACTCAACAAAAGGAAGAAAACTAAGAAGAAGACACTCAACAGAAGGAAGAAAACTAAGAAGAAGACGCTCAACAGAAGGAAGAAAACTAAGAAGAAGACGCTCAAGAGAAGGAAGAAAACTAAGAAGAAGACTCTCAACTAAAAGAAGAAGAAAACTAAGAAGAAGATGCTCAACAGAAGGAAAAAAACTAAGAAGAAGATGCTCAACAGAAGGAAGAAAACTAAGAAGACGCTCAACAAAAGGAAGAAAACTAAGAAGACACTCAACAAAAGGAAGAGAACTAAGAAGAAGACACTAAACAGAAGGAAGAAAACTAAGAAGAAGACGCTCAACAGAAGGAAGAAAACTGAGAAGAAGACGCTCAACAGAAGGAAGAAAACAAAGAAGACACACAAGAAAAGGAAGAAAACTAAGAAGAAGATGCTTAACAGAAGGAAGAAAACTAAGAAGAAGACACTCAACAGAAGGAAGAAAACTAAGAAGAAGACTCTTCACAGAAGGAAGAAAACGAAGAAGAAGATGCTCAACAGAAGGAAGAAAAGTAAAAAGAAGACGCTCAACAGAAGGAAGAAAACTAAGAGGACACTCAACAGAAGGAAGAAAACTAAGAAGATGCTCAGCAGAAGGAAGAAAATTAAGAAGAAGATGCTCAACCAAAGGAAGAAAACTAAAAAGACGCCCAATAGAAGGAAGGAAACTAAGGAGACGCTCAGCAAAAGGAAGAAAACTATGAAGAAGGTGCTCAACAGAAGGAATAAAACTAAGAAGACGCTCAACAGAAGGAAGAAAACTAAAAAGAAGACACTCAACAGAAGGAAGAAAACTAAGAAGAAGACGCTCAGCAGAAGGAAGAAAACTAAGAAGAAGACGCTCAACAGAAGGAAGAAAACTAAGAAGAAGACACTCAACAGAAGGAAGAAAACTAAGAAGAAGAAGCTCAACTGAACGAAAAAAAATAAGAAGACGCTGAACAGAAGGATGAAAACTAAGAAGAAGATGCTCAGCAGAAGGAAGAAAACTAAGAAGAAAACGCTTAACAGAGGAAGAAGACTAAGAAGAAGACGGTTAACAAAAGGAAGAAAACTAAGAAGAAGGTGCTCAACAGAAGGAAGAAATCTAAGAAGAGAACGCTCAACAGAGGAAGAAAACTAAGAAGAACACGCTCAACAAAAGGAAGAAACCTAAGAAGAAGATGCTCAACAGAAGGAAGAAAACTAAGAAGAAAACGCTCAACAGATGAAGAAAACTAAGAAGAAGACACTCAACAGAAGGAAGAAAACTAAGAAGAAGACGCTCAACAGAAGGAAGAAAACTAAGAAGAAGACGCTCAAGAGAAGGAAGAAAACTAAGAAGAAGACTCTCAACTAAAAGAAGAAGAAAACTAAGAAGAAGATGCTCAACAGAAGGAAAAAAACTAAGAAGAAGATGCTCAACAGAAGGAAGAAAACTAAGAAGACGCTCAACAAAAGGAAGAAAACTAAGAAGACACTCAACAAAAGGAAGAGAACTAAGAAGAAGACACTAAACAGAAGGAAGAAAACTAAGAAGAAGACGCTCAACAGAAGGAAGAAAACTGAGAAGAAGACGCTCAACAGAAGGAAGAAAACAAAGAAGACACACAAGAAAAGGAAGAAAACTAAGAAGAAGATGCTTAACAGAAGGAAGAAAACTAAGAAGAAGACACTCAACAGAAGGAAGAAAACTAAGAAGAAGACTCTTAACAGAAGGAAGAAAACGAAGAAGAAGATGCTCAACAGAAGGAAGAAAAGTAAAAAGAAGACGCTCAACAGAAGGAAGAAAACTAAGAGGACACTCAACAGAAGGAAGAAAACTAAGAAGATGCTCAGCAGAAGGAAGAAAATTAAGAAGAAGATGCTCAACCAAAGGAAGAAAACTAAAAAGACGCCCAATAGAAGGAAGGAAACTAAGGAGACGCTCAGCAAAAGGAAGAAAACTATGAAGAAGGTGCTCAACAGAAGGAATAAAACTAAGAAGACGCTCAACAGAAGGAAGAAAACTAAAAAGAAGACACTCAACAGAAGGAAGAAAACTAAGAAGAAGACGCTCAACAGAAGGAAGAAAACTAAGAAGAAGACGCTCAACAGAAGGAAGAAAACTAAGAAGAAGACACTCAACAGAAGGAAGAAAACTAAGAAGAAGAAGCTCAACTGAACGAAAAAAAATAAGAAGACGCTGAACAGAAGGATGAAAACTAAGAAGAAGATGCTCAGCAGAAGGAAGAAAACTAAGAAGAAAACGCTTAACAGAGGAAGAAAACTAAGAAGAAGACGGTTAACAAAAGGAAGAAAACTAAGAAGAAGGTGCTCAACAGAAGGAAGAAATCTAAGAAGAGAACGCTCAACAGAGGAAGAAAACTAAGAAGAACACGCTCAACAAAAGGAAGAAACCTAAGAAGAAGATGCTCAACAGAAGGAAGAAAACTAAGAAGAAAACGCTCAACAGATGAAGAAAACTAAGAAGAAGACACTCAACAGAAGGAAGAAAACTAAGAAGAAGACGCTCAACAGAAGGAAGAAAACTAAGAAGAAGACGCTCAAGAGAAGGAAGAAAACTAAGAAGAAGACTCTCAACTAAAAGAAGAAGAAAACTAAGAAGAAGATGCTCAACAGAAGGAAAAAAACTAAGAAGAAGATGCTCAACAGAAGGAAGAAAACTAAGAAGACGCTCAACAAAAGGAAGAAAACTAAGAAGACACTCAACAAAAGGAAGAGAACTAAGAAGAAGACACTAAACAGAAGGAAGAAAACTAAGAAGAAGACGCTCAACAGAAGGAAGAAAACTGAGAAGAAGACGCTCAACAGAAGGAAGAAAACAAAGAAGACACACAAGAAAAGGAAGAAAACTAAGAAGAAGATGCTTAACAGAAGGAAGAAAACTAAGAAGAAGACACTCAACAGAAGGAAGAAAACTAAGAAGAAGACTCTTAACAGAAGGAAGAAAACGAAGAAGAAGATGCTCAACAGAAGGAAGAAAAGTAAAAAGAAGACGCTCAACAGAAGGAAGAAAACTAAGAGGACACTCAACAGAAGGAAGAAAACTAAGAAGATGCTCAGCAGAAGGAAGAAAATTAAGAAGAAGATGCTCAACCAAAGGAAGAAAACTAAAAAGACGCCCAATAGAAGGAAGGAAACTAAGGAGACGCTCAGCAAAAGGAAGAAAACTATGAAGAAGGTGCTCAACAGAAGGAATAAAACTAAGAAGACGCTCAACAGAAGGAAGAAAACTAAAAAGAAGACACTCAACAGAAGGAAGAAAACTAAGAAGAAGACGCTCAACAGAAGGAAGAAAACTAAGAAGAAGACGCTCAACAGAAGGAAGAAAACTAAGAAGAAGACACTCAACAGAAGGAAGAAAACTAAGAAGAAGAAGCTCAACTGAACGAAAAAAAATAAGAAGACGCTGAACAGAAGGATGAAAACTAAGAAGAAGATGCTCAGCAGAAGGAAGAAAACTAAGAAGAAAACGCTTAACAGAGGAAGAAAACTAAGAAGAAGACGGTTAACAAAAGGAAGAAAACTAAGAAGAAGGTGCTCAACAGAAGGAAGAAATCTAAGAAGAGAACGCTCAACAGAGGAAGAAAACTAAGAAGAACACGTTCAACAAAAGGAAGAAACCTAAGAAGAAGATGCTCAACAGAAGGAAGAAAACTAAGAAGAAAACGCTCAACAGATGAAGAAAACTAAGAAGAAGACACTCAACAGAAGGAAGAAAACTAAGAAGAAGAAGCTCAACAGAACGAAAAAAAATAAGAAGATGCTGAACAGGAGGACGAAAACTAAGAAGATGCTCAGCAGAAGGAAGAAAACTAAGAGGAAAACGCTCAACAGAGGAAAAAAACTAAGAAGAAGACGGTGAACAAAAGGAAGAAAACTAAGAAGAAGACGCTCAACAGAAGGAAGAAAACTAAGAAGAGTACGCTCAACAGAGGAAGAAAACTAAGAAGAAGACGCTCAACAAAAGGAAGAAACCTAAGAAGAAGATGCTCAACAAAAGGAAGAAACCTAAGAAGAAGACGCTCAACAAAAGGAAGAAAACTAAGAAGAAGACGCTCAACAGAGGAAGACAACTGAAAAGAAGACGCTCAACAAAAGGAAGAAAACTTAGGAGAATAAAGGCTGCTTTATACGCTGCGATATCGGTAGCAAATATAGTGATAGCACCCGCCCCCGTCATTGTAACGATATGTGGTGATCGCTGCCGTAGAAAACATTATAGCTACGGCAGCGTCACACGCACATACCTGTTCATCGACGTCACTGTGACTGCTGAACAATCCCTCCCTCAAGGGGGAGGTGCGTTCGACGTCATCGCGACGTCACACAGCGGCCGGCCAATAGAAGCGGAGGGGCGGAGATGAGCGGGACGTAACATCCCGCCCACCTCCTTCCTTCCTCATTGCGGGCGGCCGCAGGTAAGGTGAGGTTCCTCGTTCCTGCGGTGTCACACATAGCGATGTGTGATGCCTTAGGAACAACGAATAACATCGTACATGCAGCAGCAACGATAATTGGGAATAGGGGGTGATGTCACCGATTAGCGATTTTGAACGTTTTTGCGATGATTTAAAATCTCTCATAGGCGTCACAAATTACGTGACCCCAACGAGATCGCTTTAGCGATGTCGTAGCATGTAAAACAGCCTTAAGATGCTCAAAGAGTTTTTACAAGACGCTGGAGCAGAGTAATCCTAATGTGTTCAGACCGTGGGAGACAGAGATGAGGACTCCACCTGTCCCCTCAGTGTCATGTGGGAACAGTTCAAGTCTTACAAGCCCAACAAGGACTTGGTCACCACCATCTGTCTCTATGCGCACCAGGCAGTCTATGAAGTTCATGTTTCTAAATGCCTGGTCCTCCAATGAAACCTGGTGGTGCCGGTGTCTGGGGGGCACACGAGTTGCCAGTGTCCTTTTGTGGGGACATGAGCTGATGGTGTCAGGGGGCACATGAGCTGCTGGTGTCAGGGGGCACATGAGCTGCTGGTTTCGGGGGGCACATGAGCTGCTGGTGTTGGGGGCTCATGAGCTACTGGTGTCAGGGGGCACATGAGCTGATGGTGTCGGGGGCACATGAGCTGCTGGTGTCGGGGGGCACATGAGCTGCTGGTGTCAGGGGGCACATGAGCTGCTGGTGTCAGGGGGCACATGAGCTGCTGGTGTCGGGGGGCACATGAGCTGCTGGTGTTGGGGTCACATGAGCGGCTGGTGTCGGGGGGCACATGAGCTGCTGGTGTCAGGGGGCACATGAGCTGCTGGTGTCGGGGGGCACATGAGCTGCTGGTGTCAGGGGGCACATGAGCTGCTGGTGTCAGGGGGGCACATGAGCTGCTGGTGTCAGGGGGGCACATGAGCTGCTGGTGTCGGGGGCACATGAGCTGCTGGTGTCAGGGGGGCACATGAGCTGCTGGTGTTGGGGGCACATGAGCTGCTGGTGTCAGGGGGCACATGAGCTGCTGGTGTCAGGGGGGCACATGAGCTGCTGGTGTCAGGGGGCACATGAGCTGCTGGTTTCGGGGGGCACATGAGTTGCTGGTGTTGGGGGGCACATGAGCTGCTGGTGTTGGGGGCACAAGAGCTGCTGGTGTAGGGGGACACATGAGCTGCTGGTGTAGGGGGGCACATGAGCTGCTGGTGTCGGGGGGCACATGAGCTGCTAGTGTAGGGAGGCACATGAGCTGCTGGTGTCAGGGGCGCATGAGTTGTTGGTGTCGGGGAGAACATGAGCTGTTGGTGTTGGGGGGCACATGAGCTGCTGGTGTTGGGGGGCACATGAGCTGCTGGTGTTGGGGGGCACATGAGCTGCTGGTGTTGGGGGCACATGAGCTGCTGGTGTCGGGTGGCACATGAGCTGCTGGTGTCAGGGGCGCATGAGTTGCTGGTGTCGGGGGGGCACATGAGCTGCTGGTGTCGGGGGGGCACATGAGCTGCTGGTGTCGGGGAACACATGATCTGCTGGTGTCGGGGGGCACATGAGCTGCTGGTGTCGGGGGGGCACATGAGCTGCTGGTGTTGGGGGGCACATGAGCTGCTGGTGTTGGGGGCACATGAGCTGCTGGTGTCGGGGGACACATGAGCTGCTGGTGTCAGGGGCGCATGAGTTGCTGGTGTCGGGGGGGGCACATGAGCTGCTGGTGTTGGGGGGCACATGAGCTGCTGGTGTCGGGGGACACATGAGCTGCTGGTGTCAGGGGCACATGAGCTGCTGGTGTCGGGGGGCACATGAGCTGCTGGTGTAGGGGGGCACATGAGCTGCTGGTGTCGGGGGCACATGAGCTGCTGTTGTCGGGGGGGCACATGAGCTGCTGGTGTCGGGAGCACATGAGCTGCTGGTGTCGGGGGCACATGAGCTGCTGGTGTCGGGGGGCACATGAGCTGCTGGTGTTGGGGGCACATGAGCTGCTGGTGTAGGGGGACACATGAGCTGCTGGTGTCGGGGGGCACATGAGCTGCTGGTGTCGGGGGACACATGAGCTGCTGGTGTCGGGGGGCACATGAGCTGCTGGTGTTGGGGGCACATGAGCTGCTGGTGTCGGGGGGCACATGAGCTGCCGATGTCGGGGGGCACATGAGCTGCCGGTGTCGGGGGGCACATGAGCTGCTGGTGTTGGGGGCACATGAGCTGCTGGTGTAGGGGGACACATGAGCTGCTGGTGTCAGGGGGCACATGAGCTGCTGGTGTCGGGGGGCACATGAGCTGCCGATGTCGGGGGACACATGAGCTGCTGGTGTTGGGGGCACATGAGCTGCCGGTGTCTGGGGCGCATGTGCTTCTGGTGTCGGGGGGTACATGAGCTGCTGGTGTTGGGGGCACATGAGCTGCTGGTGTCGGGGGGCACATGAGATACCGGTGTCGGGGGACACATGAGCTGCTGGTGTCGGGGGACACATGAGCTGCTGGTGTCGGGGGACACATGAGCTGCTGGTGTTGGGGGCACATGAGCTGCTGGTGTCGGGGGGCACATGAGCTGCTGGTGTCGGGGGGCACATGAGCTGCTGGTGTCGGGGGACACATGAGCTGCTGGTGTATTATTAATCTTACCGTCACGTTATGGGCGAAAAATGATCGATGAAATTGTTCACATTCAGGGAGATATTGATTAAAATATTACTTTTCACAGGGGGTGTACTCATTTATGCACCTTATATAATGTATTGATTTTATTATACTTTGCCCATTTTTCTTATTTAGTCTTGGAACAAAAGATAGTTTGGTGGTGAGAGGATCCTAAGACGTTCACCGAGGAGGAGACGTCTCTTACTTTGCACTGGAATTCCAAAGTGATCGGTGCTCCGCTGTAGCTGTGCTGCACGAGGAGGGCAAATAGTGCAGAAGTCCCGGCACCCATCTTTATTACATTGCATTGATCCAGATGAACGTTTCAGCCCTTCCCGAGCTTTCCTCAGTGGATGGGTGGTCATGAAGGATTTTCTTCTCCAGGGAAAGGGACGTCCCGGACTTTTTCAGTTCCCGGCTCATCAGTGCTCGTCTTTTTTTTCTTTGCAGAATGCACCAAATATGTTTTGGTAAAAAGCTAAAATGCCAAAACGTGTGTCACTGTCCAATTATTTCTGGAACTAACTGTATCTTATCAGAGAAATCTGCTTATAGTATTTTTTCTGCCTCAATACTAGATTTCCAGCTACACCACTCAGTACTACTGTATACAATGGCCTCCATTTGCTGTGTCTAGTAAGTGTTTCATCTCACCCACAGGTGGATTCATAGCCACACTTCTGCTTTTTCTGATCCACTGGTACATCAAGACAATAGATCCCTCATGTCAGTGAATGAAATACATCATAGTAGCTTTTTCCCACTAACTCAGAGACAACTGAAAATTGGGATAATCCCCCCAGAAAGGAAAACTAGTGAAGAAGGGTACAAGTCATATAATGTCCAGAAACATTCTTATTCCACCTATAGAAAGAACATTTTTTTCTGAAAAGTCGTCAGAAACGAACTGTAAACTTTAAAAATGTCCTAGAAATCACAATTGCATGAGCCAAGTCCTGAAACCACCACCCCAATTACTAACCCATTGCAGATGGTATCAGCTAACAACCTGCCTATTGCATCCGAGCACTACATGGTCCCACTGAAGACAATAGGCACTTAATGAGCATACATATGGATTGTCTGGAGCAGGTGCTGCCCTTATAGAAGGAGCTATTGGTGCTTTAATATCTAAGGCCTGACATGACCTCTGTCTGGAGTGGGACCCCTCCACCTCCAATGCTTATCATAGACTCCAAGGCTTTGAGCCACTCCTTGCTTTCTCCTGCCATTGTCCTCTACCTCCGATATTTCTCATAGACTCCTCGGAGCGGCTCCTTGGCTTTGGGCCACTCCTCACTTGCTCCAGCCATTCTCCACCTCCAATGCTTCTTGTAGACTCATCAGAGCGGCTCCTTGGCTTTGGGCCACTCCTTGCTTGCTCCTGCCATCCTTCTCCACCTCTGATGCTTCTCATAGACTCCTGGGAGCGGCTCCTTGGCTTTGGGCCACTCCTCGCTCGCTCCTGCCATTCTTCTCTACCTCCAATGCTTCTCGTAGACGGCTTGGAGTGGCTCCTTGGCTTTGGGCCACTCCTTTCTTGCTCCTGCCATCCTCCTCCACCTCCAATTCTTCTTGTAGACTCATCGGAGCGGCTCCTTGGCTTTGGGACACTCCTCACTCACTCCTGCCATCCTCCTCCACCTCCAATGCTTCTTGTAGACTCATTGGAGCGGCTCCTTGGCTTTGGGACACTCCTCACTCACTCCTGCCATCCTCCTCCACCTCCAATGCTTCTTGTAGACTCATCGGAGCGGCTCCTTGGCTTTGGGCCACTCCTCACTTGCTCCTGCCATCCTCCTCCCCCTCCAATATTTCTCATTGTCTCCTCGGAGTGGTTCCTTGGCTTTGGGCCACTCCTTGCTCGCTCCTGCCATTCTCCACCTCCAATGCTTCTTGTAGACTCCTCAGAGCTGCTCCTTGGCTTTGGGCCACTCTTTGCTCGCTCCTGCCATTCTCCTCCTCCAATGCTTTTTGTAGACTCCTCAGAGCTGCTCCTTGGCTTTGGGCCACTCCTCGTTCGCTCCTGCCATTCTCCACCTCTGATGCTTCTCGTAGACTCCTCGTAATGGCTCCTTGGCTTTGGGCCACTCCTCGCTCGCTCCTTCCATCCTCCTCCACTTTGAACATCAGATACAAAGTAATTTTTATTGCAATATTAAATGCATTAAACGCCGGTCCGACCAGAAACAATGTGCCTAATGTCAGGATTGGACCCGGCGACCTCCATGCGATGGAATGGGATTCTACTGAGCTACAATCTGATTCAAGGTTATACAGATCCGGAGTGTTGACACTGGCGGTGGAGCGCAGGCGAGGAAAGGCCGAGATATTGTTACCGGCCATTGTATTTCCATAATAAAGTGACGGCACCATTGTGCGGCTGCCGGAGACACAGAGCCTGTATCGGTGACGGACAATTATCTGGAAAGATCTGGAACAAAGAGCTGGACATTTATTAAGGCTTCGTAATGCTTGTAATAGAGAATTGATAAACCACAGGAAGAACGGTCAAGATGTCATCAAGATTAAGACTGAGACGTCTTACTGCATCAAGGAGGTTATGGATCAGCGCATGAAGGTTGCTCAGACGCCGGTGCCAACCGAGACTGTCCAATCCTCCGAAATCAAGAGATCTATGAGAGTACACCATAGGGAAACGACCGCGAATTTTCTAGAATGGATACAGGTGCCACAACCTGCAAAAGAAAGAAGGAAAGGAAAAAGGAAGGATGAAGGAGAAGACAGAATATAAGAATAGGAAGGAGATTATAGAGGAGAATGATGAGAAGAAGACAAAGCATAAGAAGAAAAGAGTGAAAATAGTAAGAAAAAAGAGGAGAAAGAGAGTACAATGGAAAAACATAAAAGGTAAAATAATGAGGAGGAAAAGAAAAAGGAAGGATGAAGAAGAAGAAGAAGGAGAAGAAGAAAAAGACAAAATCTAAGAATATGAAGGAGATCGTAGAGGAGAATAATGAAAACAAGACAAAGCATAAGAAGAAAAGAATGAAAATAGTAACAAACAGAGGAGAAAGAGAGTACAAAAGAAAAACATAAAAGGTAAAAGAGTGAGATGGGAAGGGGAGAAAGGAGAAGGAAATGGAGGAGAAGATGAAAAAGAAGAAAACAGAAGGCATACAGAAAGGAACAAGACATTAATGAGAAGATAAAGAGAAAAGTAAGAAGTAGAAGGAGAAGAAGATGGAACATTAGAAGTGAGGGAAGAAAGTTGAAGATATGAAGAAATAAACAAAAAAACAGAAGGAAGATCCAAAACAGAAGATAAAAAGAAGTAAATAATGAGAAGAGGAAGAAGGAGAAGAAAGGGAAGAAATAGAACAAGGAAAAGAAGGCGGAGGTAGAAAAAGAAGATGGAGGAAGGAAAAAAAAGAAGAGAAAGATGATGACGGCTAAAGTAACTATGAAGAAGAAGAATGAAAAAAAAACAAGCAAGTGAAAGAGGAAGAAAAAGGGAAAGGAGGAAGTAAAGAAAAACGAAGATAGAATAAAAGGCTGGAAAAGAGGAGGAAAAAAAGAATAGAAAGCCAAAAAAGGGGAAGAAAATGTGATGGAAAGAAGAAAGAGGAGGAAGATCTGAAAGAGAAAGAACACAACAAGAAAAAAAGAGCAAAATAAAAAAATAATAAGACAAATAACAGGACAAAAAAAGAGAAAATGAAGCAGAAAGAGG
Organism: Anomaloglossus baeobatrachus; assembly: GCF_048569485.1. Classification (NCBI taxonomy): domain Eukaryota; kingdom Metazoa; phylum Chordata; class Amphibia; order Anura; family Aromobatidae; genus Anomaloglossus; species Anomaloglossus baeobatrachus. Next base: position 8,740,703 of record NC_134355.1, on the reverse strand, counting down.
AAGAAACTGATGGAAATTAAGAAGAGGAGAAAGTGGAAGAAGAGAAGAAACAGGGAAGAGAATAAGACGAGAAAGAAGAACAGGATCCGGTGCAGAGAGGGCGGTGCAGGATCTTTTGGGTCGTGTTTAGTTGTCGGATGCTTGGACCCAGCAATGTGCAGAGGTAGATATTGCGTTTGACGGAGAATCCCCGGTATAATCCCGGTATCCTCCGTGACCCTCCTGTGTGGCGTCTGTGCAGGATTCAGCAGATTACCAGGACTTAAGTCTTCTCAGATAACGTTCCATCTTCACGCCGCTCTCAGGTCTTAATCCATAAGTCGGCCATTACACTCAATATCTCCCATTGAAGTGACGATGTTTCCATAAAATCCTGCTGGATAAAGGTCAGAATTAAGATACAATATGAAGATGTAGAAGAACAGTCAGATCCTCCGGCCGCAGCCGACTCCATTCACAAAGCCTCAATGGCTCCAAAAGCTGAAAGGGTCTGAAGAGACCGAAACTCAAGATGACAACACAAGGATATGAGGGTCTTCTCCAGACTGTCCCAGAGAATGCAGCCCTCGGCACAGCAGTGATTATTGCTGTATTGTGACCCCACCGATCACTGACCTCTGCACCTCATGGGAGGGGACCTCAGCTGGTGTGGAGGCCTAGGAACAGGGGAGACTCTCTGTATCTGGCCAGACGTGATATATAATGGGCTGCTGGTTCTGGAAATGTCTAGAGCTGGTGATAGATGCGTCAGCCGGTCATGCAATCTCCGTTCCCTGGTATATTATCTTTTCTGACAACATTCAGAACAATAACCCCTGACAGCCTCCTTGTCCTCACTCCGAGGGGGGCAGAGCCGACCTCTGGGGTTCAGCAATGTTGGCTGATCAATGTCTTGGTAGGGCCCAGTACGGATTCTGATCCGCTGATCTCGCCTCCTTATCTTCCAGCCAAGATTTCCTGTAATGAAGAGATTTGTTAGGCAAATGAGCTCCTCGCAGTTCCCCGTGATTCAGACTGGAGTAATTGAGACTTTCCATTCCGGCCGCTCCTTGTGCTAATACTGTGGAGTCTGCTCTGTATTATAATGGACCTATATGCTGGAGAAGTCCGGATTGTATGAATATGAATATGCTTCATTACAGAATAGATAGAGGTATCTGCACATGTCGAGGCCTTACAGACTCGCTGGTTAGAAGTAGTAAGATGATTGAAGCGTTATCTCTTTAGTCGAGAAGTCTCTTTCCCGGAGCGTCTGCAGAAGAAGCCACAGTCCACCCCCCATCTATTTCCGGTTACAGGGTCTTCTGCTCCCTCTCTGGGTGTTTTCAGTATGGACCTTGTATTCTCAGTCTGTGTCCTCAAAGAGGCGCATGGTCCTATGCTTTCTACCTATTTCCAACATGAAAAGAAATCAGATTATCTCTATGGCCCGCAACACACATTCGTGCCTCCGGTACGTGTTTGGTACGTTTTTGCATTTACCGGAGACACGGAGACCCATGTTATTCAATGGTAGATGGCACACACGTAAAATCACACGGAGCGTGTGTCCGTGTCGTAAGTACGTGTGTGCGCTTTTCTACACGGACGACGTGTCCGTTTTTGGCCGGCAGCACGCAGGCACAGACCCGCTATAGTCTATGGGTCCGTGCCTGCACGGACCGCACATGGAGTATGTCCGTTTTCAGCACATTTCGTCCGTGTGCGTTTTTAAACCAGTGATCTCTCTTTTTTTTCTTTTTTAATAAAGTCAGTATACTTACCTTTTTTTCTGCTGTTCTCAGTCATACCTACATTGGCGCTCGGTCTTTTTCTTCCCTCGGCTCATACCGCTCCCCGATCACCAGCGCGGCGAGGAACAGCTGTGCAGAGAATACGCGGCTTCAATTCATTTGAAAATGCTGGCCGCTCATTAATCAATCTACTATTCTCTGCTTCCCCCGCCCACCGGCGCCTATGATTGGTTGCAGTCAGACACGCCCACACGCTGAGTGACAGCTGTCTCACTGCAACCAATCACAGCAGCCGGTGGGCGTGTCTATACTGTGCAGTGAAATAAATAAATAATTAATTTAAAAAAACGGCGTATGGACCCCCCCAATTTTTATTCCAGCCAAGATAAAGCCATACGGCTGAAGGCTGGTACTCTCAGGATGGGGAGCCCCACGTTATGGGGAGCCCCCCAGCCTAACAATATCAGTCAGCAGCCGCCCAGAATTGCCGCATACAATAGATGCGACAGTTCTGGGACTCTACCCGGCTCTTCCCGATTTGCCCTGGTGCGTTGGCAATCTGGGTAATAAGGAGTTAATGGCAGCCCATAGCTGCCAATAAGTCCAAGATTAATCATTGCAGGCCAGGCGTCTATGAGACACCCCCAATGATTAACCGGCAAGTTAAAGTTAATAAACACACACAGTGAAAAAATCCTTTATTTGAAATAATAAACATTAACAAATACCCTCGTTCACCAATTTATTATGCCCCAAAAACCCATCCATGTCCGGCGTAATCCACGGAGGTCCCGCGTCGCTTCCAGCTCAGCTACATGAAGGTGACAGGAGCTGCAGAAGAACACCGCCGCTCCTGTCACCTCCACGCAGCAACTGAGGTGAGTAGCGCGATCAGCTGAGCTGTCACTCAGGTTACTCGCAGCCACCGCTGGATCCTCCAACTGTGACAGCAAGTTGCCCGAGTGACAGCGATAAAGTCACAGGTGAGTTGTGGTCTCGGGGGGAGGATCCAGCTAGCCGCGGGTAACCTGAGTGACAGCAGCACTAATCGCGCTGCTCAATTCAGTCACTCAGGGGATTAGCAGTCACCGGTGAGTCCTTCACGGGTGACCGCTAATCAGTACGCAACACAGACAGAGCCGCGGTATGACAATGAAGTCGGGTGAAGTTCACCCGAGTTCATTCTCATCGCGCAACTCTGTCTGCTGTCAGCCGACATGTATCAACGACATTTTACATCACACACACGGATATTCCACACGGACATTCCACGTACACATACACGCACATTTTACACACACACACGGACATTTTACACGCACACACGGATAGCAAACGCCATCACACGGATGACAAACGTATCGGAGAAACACCCATAAAAAACGGAACACGGACCCGAAAAAAAGGACCGTGTCACACATACGTTTTTTATGCGGAAGTGTGTTTTAGGCCTATACCAAAGCTTAGATTCCCAGTCTGTAAACTCCAATCAATATATGATTTATATACTCAGCTTACAGCCACCAATCAGCAAAAAAATGAAGTTCTCAGTCAGTGACTTAAATAAGTTCAGACATTGTTCATGAAAGGACATGGCAACTTGGCCGAGTTCTCTATCATATGTTGAAATTTGGTCTACTCAACTAGTAACTATGTACCTGTGAGTTTGGGACTTTGCTTTGTCCAACAGTATGTGTGGGACCTTGGCTTTGTTTACAAAAGACTATAGGATGTAGAATATTCCCGTGGATATAGAAGATTGACTAAATCCACCAGGGAGGTCAATGGTTAAGTTCACCAGGGAGTATGAGACCTTGACTATGACCACCAGGGAGTACAAGACCTTCTCTCCACCAGGGAGTATGAGGTTTTGGATATGTCTATCAGGGATTATGATACAAAAAAAGACAGTTTACGCTCTGATAATGCTAAAGTATGGAAACCATGAATGTGTGAACATGGACCTGCATTACTGCTAAGGAAAATCTAAGAAAAATGAGATATTTAGCATATAGAAATGGCCATTTGTATATCTGCCCAGTTGCCCCTTCACGGCATATCTCGTAACTGGGTACCTAACGCTATTCTGAAGCCTCTCTCTGGGTTAAAAAAACCTCCTCTGTATGGGCACGTAGGAACCTGCTATATATTTTAGCATTATCAGAGCGCAAACTGTCTTTTTTTGTATTTTATGTCATGTTCAGTTATGCGCCTGTTCACATGTCAGGTCGATGAGGCTGAGTGCAGGCAGTCTTTTTTGTCTATATCAGGGATTATGAGACCTTGGCTGTGTCCAGCAGGGACTATGAAACCTTGGCTGTGTCCACCAGGGTGTGTGAGACGTTGGCTATGTCCACCAATGATTATGAGACTTTAACTATGTCCACCATGGCGTACAAGACCTTAGCTATTACCACCAGTGAGTATGAGACCTCAGCTATGTCCACCAAGCAGTTGGAGACCTTAGCTATGTCCACCAGGTACTATGAGACCATAGCTCTATCCACCAGGGTGTATGAGTCCTTGGCTATGTCCACCATGGAGTATCCATCAATGAGTCCTCAGCTATGTCCACCAGGGACTATGAGCCCACAAATATGTCCACCATAGAGTATGAGACATTGGTTATATCCACCAGGGAGTGTAAGATCTTAGGTATGTCCAGCAGGGAGTATGAGACTTCAGCTATATCCACCAGTGATTATGAGTCTTTGGCTATGTCCACCAAGGAGTATGAGATCTTGGCTATGTCCATTAGGGAGTATGAGACCTCAACTATGTCCACCAGTAATTATTAGTCCTTGGATATGACCACTGAAGAGTATGATATCTTGGCTATGTCCACCAGGAAGTATGAGACCTTGGCTATGTTCACCAGATAGTATACCTAGGCTATGTCCACCAGTGATTGAGTACTCAGCTATATCCACCAGGGATGAGACCATGGCTCTATCCATCAGGTGGTATGAGATATTAACTATGACCCTATGACCACCATGGATTATATGAGTTCTCAGCTATGTCCCTGAGGGTCTATAAGACCATGGCTATGTCCACCAGGGGTATGAGATCATGGCTAATTCCACCATGGATTATGAGTCCTTGTCTTTGTCCATCAGGGAGTATGAGACCTTGTCTATGTCCAGCAGTCCAGGGACTAAAAGAACAAAGCTATATCCACTAGGGAGTATGAGACCTTAGTTATGTCCAGCAGGGAGTATGCAAGCTTGGGTATGTCCACCAAGGAGTATGAGACCTCAGCTATGTCCAACTGAGAATATGAGATTTTGACTATGTCCACCAGGAATATGGGACGCCAGTTATAGCCATCAGAGAGCATGAGAACTCAGCTATGTCCACCTGGAAGTATGAGACTTTACTGGTTTTCTTCCCTGAGTACTGGGAATGACTATGCCCACCAGTGAGTATGGGATCTTCACTGTTTCCACCAGTGTATTTGCAACAGTTACTGTGTTCAATAGCGGTTAGGGGTCATCTAATATGTCCTCCAGTAATTATGGTACCTTAGCTGTGTCTTCCAGTAAGTCTTGGACTTGACCGCTTGTGGGTATGTGACATTGGGCATGACCGCTATTGAGAATGAGATCTTGGCTGCCGCCACCAGTGTGTTGGAGATTTTGATTATGTTCATCATTAACTTTTTTATCCTTGATAGAGACATATTAGGATAAGGTCCTTACAAATATAGGTACGCCTTGTCGTTGGCTGTCGGGCTTACACGAATTGGCCAATTTGTAAACCAAGTATCTCCTTTTTTCCAATAGCAGTAATGCAGCACCACAATTCCTATATTCAATGTTTACATATTTCAGCTTTATAGGGAGCTGCTGTGCACATGTTTTCACCATTAAGTATGTGACCCTGGCAAGGTCCACAACGGAGTGTGAGACTTGGGCCATATTAACCAATTTGCTTAGATCTTTGTTTTTTACGTTACATCCACCAGGACAAGTTCTTTAGTTTCCGGTCTCTGATCACTGCTTGGTATAGGACCATCCATTCTCCAGGTGTGGAACCGAGAGGTTACTTCCAGGATACATCTGGCCACGAACGAGGAACGAGACCATACTAGGGCTGAGTGCAAACTCTTTTTCTTTATAAACCTTTTGGGGAGTGGCAAATGCCAGACGGGATCAAGGTCTGGAATTACCACAAACAAATGTACATACACCCGGCTCAGAAAACCCGGATCAGTGTGCTAGGCTAGGGACCCTTTCCAATATCGCGGGAACTCCTGGAACACAATTTACCTAACAGGAAAACCAAAACAATGCTGGAACAGAACCTATAAATTAATAAAGAGTGTAAATTACTGAGTGCAACAAGGACCTGTCTCTGGACTAGGACACTCATCAACAATGTTATCTATATTTCTGCTCCTCTCCCTCTCCTCTCATAACATGTGCCCATTAACAGATCACCCTGGTTAACAGCAGTACAACAGTAGCTCCAGTTCAGTTCTGCCTAACTGACTGCAGCGTACCTTAACTGTTTTGGCGCCAAAATCACTACCACGTGTGTTCACACTTTGCCCGCAAAAATAGAAAAAAATGTGCGGGACCCGAGCTCAGGACTTACAGTACCGATGGATGGATCTAGGGAAGTCTCAGGTATAAAGGAGAAAACCAGGCAGCTTTCAACTCCAACGCAAGTCAATAAGGCACCAGCAATCACAGAGACAGGTCACTATAGGGAAGTATCACCATGTGAACAAATCACTTCAGGAACCGAACAGCAGACTGGTGGGAAGGCCCCGTGAACCAGGGAAACTGCTCCAGTCACAGCTTCTCTCTCCCTGGCAACAGCCTATGAACGCCAGCACTTAGCTGCGTGACCTCTATTCACACAGCAATCAGCAGGGTGTCTCCAGCAGTCCAGGGATCTCAGACCATCGCAAGGAAAGGCCGCCACCGCACTTCAGGGTCTCCCTCAATCTGTCTCTCTCCTTCCCTCTTCCTGTCTCTTGCTCCTCATTCTTCAAAGACTGAGCAGACATCTCTCTGGTGGACAGGAGGACACACAGCAGCCGCGCAGACACACCCTGATGGAACGGAGGAGATACAGCAGCCGCGCAGACACACCCTGATGGAACGGAGGAGACACAGCAGCCGCGCAGACACACCCTGATGGACGGTAGGAGACACAGCAGTCGTGCAGAAACCCCCCTGATGGACTGGAGGAGACACAGCAGCCACGCAGACACCCCCCTGATGGATGGGAGGAGACACAGCAGCCGTGCAGACACACCCTGATGGACGGGAGGAGACACAGCAGCCGTGCAGACACACCCTGATGGACGGGAGGAGACACTGCAGCTGTGCAGACACACTCTGATGGACGGGAGGAGACACAGCAGCCGTGCAGATACACTCTGATGAACTGGAGGAGACACTGCAGCCACGCAGACACCCCCCTGATGGATGGGAGGAGACACAGCAGTCGTGCAGACACACTCTGATGAACTGGAGGAGACACTGCAGCCACGCAGACACCCCCCTGATGGATGGGAAGAGACACAGCAGCCGTGCAGACACACCCTGATGGATGGGAGGAGACACAGTAGCCGTGCAGACACACCCTGATGGACGGGAGGAGACACTGCAGCTGCGCAGACACACCCTGATGGACGGGAGGAGACACAGCAGCTGTGCAGATGCCCCCCTGATGGATGGGAGGAGACACAGCAGCCATGCAGACAACCCCCTGATGGATGGGAGGACACACCGCAGCTGTGAAGACACCCCCAGATGGACGGGAGGAGACACTGCAGCCACGCAGACACCCCCCTGATGGATGGGAGGAGACACTGCAGCCGCGCAGACACCCCCCTGATGGATGGGAGGAGACACTGCAGCTGGAGTATCAGCACTCTCACACAGGCGTGATCTATAAGCAGTAGAGCCATGCACTAAATTGTGGGCACAAGACCCTGCGACCATTGGTGGTGGTCAATGACCCAGCGGATATTCATTCCTAGCACTGTTATATCGCTCGGGATTAGACACTGGAGAGATTGATTTTAATTTCATTACTTTAGGTGTAAGGTTTTCCACCCTCAGTATCGGCTGCAGGGGAGGGAGGACGGGTGACGGCACAGGCACTTGTATACTTAATATTCTCTGAATTATTCAGGGACACCTGGAGACAGACATTTTATTGCACCTATATAACTTTTTGTAGCTGCTGTGAGGTCGGACGCCTTTGCACGTTGATTTCCCTTTCAATTATTAAATAGTCCAGACTGAGGCCGTATTTTCTGCCGCTGCGGAATAATACAGCAATGAACCTGCAGCAGGGTCCGTACAACCAGGGAAACTTGCAGACTACAACAGCAATTTCCCTTCTTGTGTTTTACCCTTTCTTCTCATTGCAGATTAGGCTTTAAATTCCTCTGTTTTGTCCTCGGGCTTCAAAATGTAATTTCATTTTCTTATTTTACCCATCAATTGCTGCAAAAAACTTCAGAGGCTCGTACAGTGGATGAGAGCGGTCCCCAGGTGACTGCGGAGAGGTAGAGAGGTCGTAAAAACACAGGCAATGATATTGTGTCAGTCACTAGACCCCCAAACATCTCATCCCTGCCCTCTCCAGACCTCCCGTGTGTCAGGATGAATTGTCTAGATTGATGTGGGGTGCTCCCAGCATATAGAAGATATTTGCCACCCACGAAGGTGTGGAGCCACCGTTCCATGGACCAGGCTTAACCTACCGAGTATTCACTAGAACCTCTGATGATGAGGTTGGACTTGGCTGTTGGTATGCACCAGGTACCACTCCTGGGCGGTCCCTGGTATTGCAGCAGCTGTCCCCAGGGGTCAGAGATGCAGGTATGGGGCCCAGGGTAACTGTCAGGACTGGATCAGGATCACATGCAGGATGGATGCATGTTCTGGTTTAGACTGGAAGGCTGGTCCTGACAGGACAGGTGGTTCAGACTGGACTGCTGGTTTTGACCGGACAGGCAGGTATGAGTTCAGGCTGACAGGACAGGATTGGGTCTAGGCTCACTGGACAGGTTTGGGTTCAGGCTGACAGGACAGGTTTGGGTTCAAACAAGCATGGCAGGTACGAGTTCAGTCTTGGTACAGGTTATGGACTATAGGTTCAGGATGAAGGCACTGGATACAGGCTAACATGCAGAGCAGATCTAATACACCTGGAACCTTGTTGCTCAGGCACCCTCCCTATGGGGAAGGATCCCTTAAATACCTAGTGACTCTTATCCATTGGCTGGAGAAACTTCAAGATTTAAAGCGCTGCCACTTTAAGATATGGAGAGCATGCACCCTCTAAGCACGCTCCCAGGAGACCTATGTGGTGTGCGCAGGACCTGGGAGTCAGAAGCCAAGGTGGAGGACACCAGGGAGGGCTGTGCTGAATGGGGTTGAGTGCATCAGCATTCCTGATGGATGCAGGAAGAGGGACAATGCAGGGACATAGATGGTGCGGTTATAATATTGTAAGGGGTTTTATGTAAATAGCGGGTCTTGTGGGGTGTAACTGGTGTATGGCAGATCTTGTGGGATGCTCCCAGTATACAAAAGGTCTTGTGGGGTGTTTATGGTATATGGTAGATCTTGTGAAGTGATCCTGGTATACAGTGGGTCTTGTGGGGTCTTTTCAGTGACACGCCCGCACTGGGGCCTGGGGGTTACTCGTTACCGGGCCGCGGTTTCTGTTTCTGCTCTGAGGATGTCACAGCGACAGGGCTCGGTTACATGATCCCAGCGGATCATGACTGATGATGGTGGAGATTATTTACAGGGGAGATGTCGTGACGCCACCTGTGGTATGTGGCATGATAGGTGCCGCCGCTGCAGTTCAGTTCCCCTGGGGTTGGTGGTGACGCAGCAGAGATGGAATCACTCTCCATAGGTAGAGCTGGGCCCCAGGGCTGTTGGGGGTAGTAGTCTGTAATGGCGGGGTGCAGGGCCGGAGGCGCAGGGAATAACCGGATGACACAGGGATGCAGTCACAAGGCAAGGTCTTTACTCACAGTCAGAGTTCCAGGTTAGCACGTCCAGACAAATGCTGCCCTCGAGGTGCTGACTCCTGCTGTGATGGGCCCCAGCCAATCCCCGGATAGTTCAGAGGCACAACCCGGTACACCCTTCTGTGTCCTTTCCTGGTCGTCTCCCTGTGCTGACCTCTCCCGCCTGTCCCACGCCTCACACACAGTGCCCTGAGCCGGTGTTCGCGGACCCTGTCGGGTGGCTTAAAGCTCTATCCTTTGGCCCTATGTGGTCACCTTTTCACTGGTTGTGTGTGGATGTGACTCCAGCACTTGCAGTAGCCTCAGCCTCCGGTTCACTAGCTGAGTCTTGAAGTTCTCCACTAGTTGAGGGGCCGGTCCTCTTCTGTGGCCAAGTCCCTCCACTCCGGTATGTCATCTGTAGAATGAGGCCACGGGTGTATGGCGCACTTCCCGTGGGCTCGAGGACCCTTTCTGTCGTGTGCCCAGGCCGAGCTACTGCAGCTCCAGACCACAGGTCTTCACTCCTCCACTGCTCCTTCTCGACTGGCCAACGTTCTACAGGCTGCTCCCACCAACTAAACTCTACCCCCCCCAGCCAGGCTCAGACTGTGCGATACTATGGAGACAGCAAAGGTGTAACTTGCCCTAACCACGGTCCAGTGGAGTGTTGCTAAATGAGAGTGTCTGTGTTGTGTGTATACCGGTATGTGATCTCCTCCTTACCCGGGAATGGGATACTACACCTCTGGCTGAGGTGCAGTACTCTGTGGTGACTGAAGCCTCAGGGGCGCCACATCAGCATCTCCTCCACAGCGGTGGACACTGCAGGACTCCTCTCAGCACTGCCTGCTGCAGCATTTGATTCTTTCATCTAACTAGACACCAGCCACGGCACCTGCCCTATGGCAGAACTGAGCCACGCACATTGATGAAGGTCTTGTCAGACTGAAACGTCTGTGTTTTCGCTGGATTGCTAAATTCTCCCAAATAAAACTTCAACATAATCACTATATGAGTACAAAGTCTTCTATATTTGCTTGAATATAGTTTTGGAACCTACTTGTGCAAATACCTCCAGACATGCCGTGCGTATGCATCTACAAAAAGCCTGGGCCCTGGTCATGTCTCGTAATAAATGAGGTACTGTCCGCCGTGCCTTTCCACACTAGATTTGGTTTAGATTGGATTATTGTCACTCAAACACTAGGATGGATCCTGGTCACTCTCATACTGGATCAGGTTCAAGTCACTCTAACACTAAATTTGACCCTTGGCATTTTCACACTAGAATGGGGTCTGGTTATTCTTTTACTAGAATAGTTCCTCATTATTCTCATAGTAGATTGTGTCCTGGTCATTCTCATACTAGATTGTGTCCTGGTCATTCTCATAGTAGATTATGTCCTGCTCATTCTCACACTAGATTGGGTCCTGGTCATTCTCATACTAGATTGGGTCCTGGTCATTCTCATACTAGATTGGGTCCTGGTCATTCTCACACTAGATTGTGTCCTGGTCATTCTCACACTAGATTGGGTCCTGGTCATTCTAATACTAGATTGTGTCCTGGTCATTCTCACACTAGATTGGGTCCTGGTCATTCTCACACTAGATTGTGTCCTGGTCATTCTCATAGTAGATTGTGTCCCGATCATTCTCATAGTAGATTGTGTCCTGGGCATTCTCATAGTAGATTGTGTCCTGGTCATTCTCATACTAGATTGTGTCCTGGTCATTCTCATACTAGATTGTGTCCTGTTCATTCTCACACTAGATTGTGTCCCGATCATTCTCATAGTAGATTGTGTCCTGGTCATTCTCATAGTAGATTGTGTCCTGGTCATTCTCATAATAGATTGTGTCCTGGTCATTCTCATACTAGATTGTGTCCTGGTCATTCTCATAGTAGATTGTGTCCTGGTCATTCTCATAGTAGATTGTGTCCTGGTCATTCTCACACTAGATTGGGTCCTGGTCATTCTCATAATAGATTGTATCCTGGTCATTCTCATACTAGATTGTGTCCTGGTCATTCTCATAGTAGATTGTGTCTTGGTCATTCTCACACTAGATTGGGCCCTAACCATTCTCACACTAGATTGTGTCCTGGTCATTCTTACACTATATTGTGTCCTGGTCATTTTCACACTAGATTGGGCCCTGGTCATTCTCATACTAGATTGTGTCCCGGTCATTCTCATAGTAGATTGTGTCCTGGTCATTCTCACACTAGATTGTGTCCTGGTCATTCTCACACTATATTGTGTCCTGGTCATTCTCATAGTAGATTGTGTCCTGGGCATTCTCATAGTAGATTGTGTCCTGGTCATTCTCACACTAGATTGGGTCCTGGTCATTCTCACACTAGATTGTGTCCTGTCATTCTCATAGTAGATTGTGTCCTGGTCATTCTCATAGTAGATTGTGTCCTGGTCATTCTCATAGTAGATTGTGTCCTGGTCATTCTCATAGTAGATTGTGTCCTGGTCATTCTCATACTAGATTGTGTCTTGGTCATTCTCCCACTAGATTGGGCCCTGGTCATTCTCATACTAGATTGTGTCCTGGTCATTCTCACACTAGATTGTGTCCTGTCATTCTCATAGTAGATTGTGTCCTGGTCATTCTCATAGTAGATTGTGTCCTGGTCATTCTCATAGTAGATTGTGTCCTGGTCATTCTCATAGTAGATTGTGTCCTGGTCATTCTCATACTAGATTGTGTCTTGGTCATTCTCCCACTAGATTGGGCCCTGGTCATTCTCATACTAGATTGTGTCCTGGTCATTCTCACACTAGATTGTGTCCTGTCATTCTCATAGTAGATTGTGTCCTGGTCATTCTCATACTAGATTGTGTCCTGATCATTCTCATAGTAGATTGTGTCCTGGTCATTCTCATAGTAGATTGTGTCCTGTCATTCTCATAGTAGATTGTGTCCTGGTCATTCTCACACTAGATTGTGTCTTGGTCATTCTCACACTAGATTGTGTCTTGGTCATTCTCATAGTAGATTGTGTCTTGGTCATTCTCACACTAGATTGGGCCCTGGTCATTCTCATACTAGATTATGTCCCGGTCATTCTCATAGTAGATTGTGTCCTGGTCATTCTCATAGTAGATTGTGTCCTGGTCATTCTCATAGTAGATTGTGTCCTGGTCATTCTCATACTAGATTATGTCCCGGTCATTCTCATAGTAGATTGTGTCCTGGTCATTCTCATAGTAGATTGTGTCCTGGTCATTCTCATAGTAGATTGTGTCCTGGTCATTCTCATAGTAGATTGTGTCCTGGTCATTCTCATAGTAGATTGTGTCCTGGTCATTCTCATAGTAGATTGGGTCCTGGTCATACACACACTAGATTGTGTCCTGGTCATTCTCATAGTAGATTGTGTCCTGGTCATTCTCATACTAGATTATGTCCCGGTCATTCTCATAGTAGATTGTGTCCTGGTCATTCTCATAGTAGATTGTGTCCTGGTCATTCTCATAGTAGATTGGGTCCTGGTCATACACACACTAGATTGTGTCCTGGTCATTCTCATAGTAGATTGTGTCCTGGTCATTCTCATACTAGATTATGTCCCGGTCATTCTCATAGTAGATTGTGTCCTGGTCATTCTCATAGTAGATTGGGTCCTGGTCATACACACACTAGATTGTGTCCCGGTCATTCTCATAGTAGATTGTGTACTGGTCATTCTCACACTAGATTGGGTCCTGGTCATTCTCATACTACACTGTGTGCAGAATTATTAGGCAAGTTGTATTTTAGAGGATTTTTTTTATTATTGATCAACAACTATGTTCTCAATCAACCCAAAAGACTCATAAATATCAAAGCTTAATATTTTTGGAAGTTGGAGGGGCTTTTTAGATTTGGCTTCTTAGGAGGATCTGTTTGTGCAGGTAACTATTACTGTGCAGAATTATTAGGCAACTTAATAAAAACCAAATCTATTCCCATCTCACTTGTTTATTGTCACCAGGAAACCAATATAACTGCACAAAATTTAGAAATAAACATTTCTGACATGCAAAAACAAAACCTCAAAAAATGAGTGCCCAATATAGCCCCTTTCTTTCTGATGACACTCAGCAGCCGACCATCCATAGATTCTGTCATTGCTTGATCTGTTTATGATCAACATTGCATGCAGCAGCCACCACAGCCTCCAGACACTGCTCCCAGAGGTGGACTTTTTTCCCTCCCTGTAGATCTCACATTTTATGAGGGACCACAGGTTCTCTATGGGGTTCAGATCAGGTGAACAAGGGGGCCATGTCATTATTTTTTCATCTTTTAGACCTTTACTGGCCGGCCACGCTGTGGAGTAGTTGGATGCATGTGATGGAGCATTGCCCTGCATGAAAATCATGTTTTTCTTGAACGATAGTGACTTTTTCCTGTACCACTGCTTGAAGAAGTTGTCTTCCAGAAACTGGCAGTAGGTCTGGGAGTTGAGCTTCACTCCATCCTCAACCCGAAAAGGTCCCACAAGTTGGGCAAAAAAGGCGCAAAATAACTGCCCATGAATTGATGAAAATCAAGCGTGAAGCTGCGCCTTTTTTGCCCAACACGCTTCTGTTGGCTATTTGCCATGAAACGCTTGATTGTTTGGTGATCACGCTTCAAAAGTTTGGCAATTTCAAGACTGCTGCGTCCCTCTGCAAGACATCTCACAATTTTGGACTTTTCAGAGCCCGTCAAATCTCTCTTCTGACCCATTTTGCCAAAGGAAATGAGGTTGCCTAATAATGAAGCACCCCTTATATAGGGTGTTGATGTCATTACACCGCACCACTCCTCATTAAAGAGATGCACATCATCTGATTTACTTAAATGGTAGTTGGCTCTCAGCCTATACAGCTTGGAGTAGGACGACATGTATAACAAGCATCATGTGAGGAAAATACTCATTTGCCTAATAATTCTGCAATCAGTGTACATTTTGTCCTGGGCATCCATCCACTAGATTAGGTCTTGGTGTCAGGGCAATGTCCTTGATCTTTTCATCATTATCCCACTTGGTTACATGGTTGCATAGCTGATTAGATTGAAAAAAAAAATGTCCATCAATCTGTCACGCACTCGGGTGTGGACCCACTGCACCACGGGGCTTACCCTGGAGGAGTAACCAATCAGGTCCAGGTTCTTCACTAGAGCATTTAATGGTTTAGCATATTCTCATACTTGGTCAGGTTTAGACATTCTCATACTTGGTCAGGTTTGGGTTATTCTCATACAAGGTCAGGTATAGGACATTCTCAAACTTAATCATGTGTAGGACATTCTCATACTTGGTCAGGTTTGCGTTATTCTCATTCTATGCTGGAATTAATGGTACTCTATAAATAAATAATAATAAATAATAATAATAATTCTAGGTCAGGTTTGGGTTATTCTCATTCTAGGTCAGGTTTTGGTTATTCTCACACTAGGTCAGGTGTAGGACATTCGCATACTAGGTCAGGTTTGGGTATTCTCATACTTGGTCAGGTTTGGGTTATTCTCACACTAGGTCAGGTTTAGGATATTCTCATTCTAGGTCAGGTGTAGGACATTCTCATACTAGGTTAGGTTTGGATTATTCTCATACTTGGTCAGGTTTAGGATATTCTCATACTTGGTCAGGTTTGGGTTATTCTCATACTTGGTCAGGTTTGGGTTATTCTCATTCCAGATCAGGTTTGGATTATTCTCATTCTAGGTCAGGTTTTGGTTATTCTCACACTAGGTCAGGTATTGGACATTCTCAAACTTAATCAGGTGTAGGACATTCTCATACTTGGTCAGTTTGCGTTATTCTCATTCTAGGTCAGGTTTGGGTTATTCTCATTCTAGGTCAGGTTTTGGTTATTCTCACACTAGGTCAGGTGTAGGACATTCGCATAGTAGGTCAGGTTTGGTATTCTCATACTTGGTCAGGTTTGGGTTATTCTCATACTTGGTCAGGTTTGGGTTATTCTCACACTAAGTCAGGTTTAGGATATTCTCATTCTATGTCAGGTGTAGGACATTCTCATACTAGGTTAGGTTTGGATTATTCTCATACTTGGTCAGGTTTAGGATATTCTCATACTTGGTCAGGTTTGGGTTATTCTCATACTTGGTCAGGTTTAGGATATTCTCATACTTGGTCAGGTTTGGGTTATTCTCATTCCAGATCAGGTTTGGGTTATTCTCATTCTAGGTCAGATGTAGGACATTCTCATACTAAGTCAGGTTTGGGTTATTTTCATACTTGATCAGATTTAGGATATTCTCATACTTGGTCAGGTTTAGGTTATTCTCATTCTAGGTCAGGTGTAGGACATTCTAATACTTGGTCAGGTTTAGGTTATTCTCATTCTAGGTCAGGTGTAGGACATTCTCATACTTGGTCAGGTTTAGGACATTCTCATACTTGGTCAGGTTTGGGTTATTCTCATTCCAGGTCAGGTTGTGGACATCCTCTTGTTAGGATGCCTCTTGGTTAGTTACAAGTTGTAGCTTTAATCCCAGACTATTTCCCTCTCATTCTCACACTTGTCATTCTCACGCTGCATTAGTTTTCATATTTCACAGTTCTGGTGATTCTCCCACCATTCTTCAAACTGGGTTTTTTTTTTTTGCGTTTGGCCGTGACAACAGATAAAACAATGTCAATGTATATAGTTTATAAAAATAGTGCATTGTGGGTGTGAGCTCCTACCGACACATCTGCAGCCGCTTGTCCCTCCTCTCCCCACAGTCTGACACTGTTCATGTCTCTCCTCCAGTTTTTGCTTTTCTTTTGGCGGCTTCTTTCCTCGGCAGCTTTCGGCTTCCATCGCTGGGACATTTCCTGGATGTTATTGCCAATGTTTGGCTTTATAAGCCGCTTAATTACATTCCTTCATTGTTAAAAACAGTCGACATCACATGAAATCTGGCGAGGAGCAGAATCCGCACCGCGAACTGCCAAAATGTTTACATGGGAACGGATCGTATGCAGATTCCTATGAGGATCTTTAGAGGAAACTAATTTAGAGCGTAACAGGGGCGTCTCTCCTGTCCTCGTCCACTGAGGGGCGTCATAGAGCACCACGGGTCACATTAATACCAGGTGAGAGCCACAGATGTAGCAGAGCTGCCAGAGTCGCTCTACACAAGTCCCGGTGTTACCACACTGTAATGTACCATGCTACACTGCGAATCTGGTCACATGATCAGCACAGGTAGCCCGAGATCAGCGTCATCACCGTGTACCCCGAGATCAGCGTCATAACTGTGTAGCCCAAAACCAGCGTCATTACCGTGTACCCCGAAACCAGCATAATCACCATGAACCCCGAGACCAGCGTCATCGCCGTGTACCCCGAGATAAGCGTCATTACCGTATACCCCGAGATCAGAGTCATCACCGTGTACCCCGAGATCAGCGTCATTACCGTGTACCCCGAGATCAGCGTCATTACCGTGTACCCCGAGATAAGCGTCATTACCGTATACCCCGAGATCAGAACACAACAAAATCACTTTGTCCAGCTCACCTGCTTCTTGCCGGAGACCACTTATCCAGGACCGTGCACGGAATGGAAGGTAGCAGAACTCATGTCAAAGTTAGAAAAAATCCAGCAACCAAGTCCATGGAAAAATCTTCATTAAAACTTCATTTTATTCATAAACTTATAAAACAGTCCATGTTATTACAGCTGCCCAACTAGAGGACGCGTTTCGAACGACTATGTTCTTAATCCGTCTCTAATTGAGAGACGGATTAAGAACATGGTCGTTCGAAACGCGTCCTCTAGTGGGGCAGCTGTAATAACATGGACTGTTTTATAAGTTTATGAATAAAATGAAGTTTTAATGAAGATTTTTCCATGGACTTGGTTGCTGGATTTTTTCTAACCCCGAGATCAGAGTCATCACCGTGTACCCCGAGATCAGCGTCATTACCGTGTACCCCGAGATCAGCGTCATCACCGTGTACCCCGAGATCAGCGTCATTACCGTTTACGCCGAGATCAGCATCATCACCGTGTACCCTGAGATCAGCGTCATCATCGTGTACCCCGAGACCAGCGTCATCATCGTGTACCCCGAGATCAGCATCATCATTGTGTACACCGCGATGAGCATAATCATCCTGTATCCATCTGCAGATGTGGCTTTATGGAGAGCAGAGGGAGAAATATGCAGATGTGTCTGTATTGAGAGCGGAGGGAAAAACCTGCAGATGTGTCTGTATATAGAGTGGAGTAAAAAACCTGCAGATGTGTCTATATAGAGAGCGGAGGGAAAAACCTGCAGATTTGTTTCTAAAGAGAGTGGAGGGAAAAACCTGCAGATGTGTCTGTGTAGAGAGCGGAGGGAAACTAAAGCCTGCTTTAAACGAGTCGATCTATTGTCCGATAGCACGAGCGATCGTACCCGTCCCCGTCGTTTTTGCGTCACGGGCAAATCGCTGTCCGTGGCGCACAAACTCGTTTAACCCCCATCACACGCACTTACCTTCCGGACAACCTCGCTGTGCGCGACGAACGTCCACTTCCTGAAGTGGGAGGGACGTTCGGCGTCACAGCGACGTCACACGGCAGCCGGCCAATAGAAGCGGAGGGGCGGAGATGAGCGGGATGCAAACATCCCGCCCACCTCCTTCCTTCCATTAAGCCGGCGGGTGCCGTGGGACGCAGGTAAGTTGTGTTCATCATTCCTGGGGTGTCACACGGAGCGGCGTCTGATGCCACAGAAACGATGAACAACCTGCACCCATGAAAATAAACGATATTATGAAAGTTAACGACGTTACACGACACGATTTGTGAGCGATACTGCGTCGCTCGGAGGTGTCACACGAGACGACGTTGTGCGCTATGCCGGATGTGCGTCACGAAAACCATGACCCCGACCACATATCGCACAATATATCGTCTCGTGTAAAGGCCGCATAAGGGTTTCAATTCTATCTTTCTATTATCTATCTATCTGTCCCTTTATATAGTATCTATCTACAGTATGCGTATGTCATGTATAGGGTATATATATGCAGGGGCACGTCCCTTGGCCGGTGGGTGATGACGGACATCAATATTTCCTTGTATTCATTGCTGATCACTAGTGAGGAGTGGATGGCACTGGCTCTCTGTGCTGCATGTGCTCTGCAGCTGCGGCTCCTGATAGGTGTAGTGACGTGCTGCCAGTGTGCCCTGGATTTTTACTTAATTTACCCCCTGTATATGCCCTGCACCTGTCATATATAGGGTGTAATGTGTGTGTGTGTGTGTGTGTGTGTGTATTTGTGAAATTACGTGTTTGTAATTCTGAATATTGACCTGCCATATCCTACAGGTGTGTAATATGTGCTCTGTTAGGATTTCATTTGCCGATTCGAGTGGTCGTCATCTGATTGCTCACATATGATTTGCACCTTGTGGTCATCTGCTGAATGACGTCTCCTCCTGTTTCTCTCAACTCAAAATTTAAGGCTGGAAACACATCTATGCGAGTAAAATCGGTCCGACTGGGCTGAAAAATACTCGGCTGATTTTAGTTCACGTTAGGTGCGAGTGCAACGCAAGTGCGATGCTTTTTGCTTGCGTGTGTGTCGCGTTTGCGATGCTAGTTTAATGCAACATCTTAACTAGATAAAAGTGATTACACATGTGTCATTTAATTTACCTTTGGGAATGTGATGTCACATTCATCTGTTGAATATTTAATGAGCGAAGTTACTGCCACACTCGCAAATGTGAACGCTGGTGCGCGTGTGTGATCCTACTTTTAATCCCCTTCCATAGGAAATCATTGGGACAAATGGTGAGAGAAACTCGCAAAAAAGCAGCATGCTGCGATTTTTTTCTCAGCCCGATTTGGACTGAGAAAAAAATCGCAGATGAGAGCTGAATCATTCACTAACATGTGTCCGATTCCAATGCGAGTTTTTCTCGCATTGCTCTACTGCGAGAAACTCGCAAGTGAGAAGCAGCCCTAATAATGAGAGAAGCAGGAGGAGACGTCATTCTGCAGATGATCACCCATCTGCACATCAATTGTGAGCGATCACATGACATCCACTCAAATAGGCAAAAAACCTAACAGCGTGCATATTAAACACCTTCGGGATCCGGCCGGTCAATGTGCAGCATGTGACACACAGGGGACACACTGGTCAGTTCAGGGCAGCAGAGCATGGAGAAGCCGTCGCGGACCGGCCTCTTGGGCTCATCATCCTGACTGCATCGTCCACGGCCAGATATTACATGTACAGTGCCTACAAGTAGTCTTCAACCCCCTGCAGATTTAGCAGGTTTGATAAGATGCAAATAAGTTAGAGCCTGCAAACTTCAAACAAGAGCAGGATTTTTTAACAGATGCATAAATCTTACAAACCAACAAGTTATGTTGCTCAGTTAAATTTTAATAAATTTTCAACATAAAAGTGTGGGTCAATTATTATTCAACCCCTAGGTTTAATATTTTGTGGAATAACCCTTGTTTGCAATTACAGCTAATAATCGTCTTTTATAAGACCTGATCAGGCCGGCACAGGTCTCTGGAGTTATCTTGGCCCACTCCCCCATGCAGATCTTCTCCAAGTTATCTAGGTTCTTTGGGTGTCTCATGTGGACTTTAATCTTAAGCTCCTTCCACAAGTTTTCAATTGGGTTAAGGTCAGGAGACTGACTAGGCCACTGCAACACCTTGATTTTTTTCCCTCTTGAACCAGGCCTTGGTTTTCTTGGCAGTGTGCTTTGGGTCGTTGTCTTTTTGGAAGATGAAATGACGACTCATCTTAAGATCCTTGATGGAGGAGCGGAGGTTCTTGGCCAAAATCTCCAGGTAGGCCGTGCTATCCATCTTCCCATGGATGCGGACCAGATGGCCAGGCCCCTTGGCTGAGAAACAGCCCCACAGCATGATGCTGCCACCACCATGCTTGACTGTAGGGATGGTATTCTTGGGGTCGTATGCAGTGCCATCCAGTCTCCAAACGTCACGTGTGTGGTTGGCACCAAAGATCTCGATCTTGGTCTCATCAGACCAGAGAACCTTGAACCAATCTGTCTCAGAGTCCTCCAAGTGATCATGAGCAAACTGTAGACGAGCCTTGACATGATGCTTTGAAAGTAAAGGTACCTTACGGGCTCTTCTGGAACGGAGACCATTGCGGTGGAGTACGTTACTTATGGTATTGACTGAAACCAATGTCCCCACTGCCATGAGATCTTCCCGAAGCTCCTTCCTTGTTGTTCTTGGGTTAGCCTTGACTCTTCGGACAAGCCTGGCCTCGGCACGGGAGGAAACTTTCAAAGGCTGTCCAGGCCGTGGAAGGCTAACAGTAGTTCCATAAGCCTTCCACTTCCGGCTGATGCTCCCAACAGTGGCGACAGGTAGGCCCAACTCCTTGGAAAGGGTTTTGTACCCCTTGCCAGCCTTGTGACCCTCCACGATCTTGTCTCTGATGGCCTTGGAATGCTCCTTTGTCTTTCCCATGTTGACCATGTAGGAGTGCTGTTCACAAGTTTGGTTAGGGTCTTAATTAGTCAGAAAAGGCTGGAAAAAGAGATAATTAATCCAAACATGTGAAGCTCATTGTTCTTTGTGCCTGAAATACTTCTTAAGACTTTAGGGGAACCAAACAGAATTCTGGAGGTTTGAGGGGTTGAATAATAAATGACCCTCTGAATAAACTTTTCTCAATTTAAAAAAAAATAAATAAAAAAGAAATAACATTCTTTTTTGCTGCATTTCACACTTCCAGGCTGATCTACAGTCCAAATGTCACAATGCCAAGTTAATTCCGAATGTGTAAACCTAAATCTGCAGGGGATTGAATACTACTTGTAGGCACTGTATGTGTTATCTGAAACACGGCAGCATCAGAGTAAAATACACACAACTGCAATAGCGGAGCCGATGTATAATTCCTTCCACCGGGGGTCGGGTAGAGAAATCGACTGTCGGGTTCCTTATCTTGTGACAAAACATTGGAGCCTCATATCTAGAGGTGAGCGGACCCGTGGACGTTTGGTTCAGCGGGTTCAGACAGACATTAGATGAAGCAGTTCAGGTCTCTGCACACATGCAGCCAGCCATAAACAAAGTATTTCCGGAGGAGGATGGGCGAGGTTTTTTTTTCTGTGCACACTACATCTGATTACGCTATTGTTACCCCCAGTGCGATCTGAACAAACTGGTCAGTGGAGCTGAGAGGAAGCGACACATACACAGCGCCCCCATCCTCATGGTGTGTATGTGATACTGCACGTCAGTCTGCTCAGGTCAGTGGAGCTGAGAGTCAATGACACATACACAGTGCCCCCCGTCCTCATGATGTGTATGTGGTACTGCATCTCAGTGTGTTCAGATTAGTGGAGCTGAGAGGCAGTGACACATACACAGCGCCCCCAGTTCTCATGGTGTGTAAGTGGTACTGCACCTCAGTGTGTTCTGATTAGTGGAGCTGAGATGCACTGACACAAACATAGCGCCCCCCATCTTCATGGTGTATATGTGGTACTGCACCTCAGTGAGCTCAGGACAGTGGAGATGAGAGGCAGTGACACATACAAAGTGCCCCCAGTCCTCATGGTGTGTATGTGGTACTGCACCTCAGTCTGCTCAGGGCAATGGAGCTGGGAAGCAGTGACACATACACAGCGCCCCCCAACCTCATGGTGTGTATGTGGTACTGCATCTCAGTGTGTTCAGATTGGTGGAGCTGAAAGGCAGTGACCCAAACACAGCGTCCCCCGTCCTCATGGTGTGTATGTGGTACTGCACCTTAGTCTGCTATGATCAGTGGAGCTGAGAGGAAAAGACACATACACAGCGTGTGACGGGGTGTACAGCAGAGCAAGGAGGGACAACAGGCCAAGGAACAATCCAAAGGGCTTTATTGGAACCACAAAGATAAAGCACCAAACATAAATAGAGATCCTTAAAGTCTGCAAGGAGTCCACAACAAAACAAAAGATCCAGGGGCACCACCTGGTATTCCGATGCCAGGGAAAATAGGGCAATGGTCCTTATATGAGTTCCTTGAGTCCAACAGGTGAACAACAAAACGCAATCCCACGTGGCCACTGATCTCCAGTCTGTAACTGTCCATACACCGGCTCTAACATCCAGCCTCAGCTATTCCCTCCCAGAGGATCAATCTTTTTTCTTCAAGTTTCACACAGACTGACTAAATCTCCCAGGTAAGCAGAGAGTTTACACTAGTTGGACTCTAGGCCCACCTCCCCCTACTCCCAGGGATGGAAGTGCCTCAAGAGGCTACAACCTTGCACTATAGGGGGTGATTACCTACAACAATAGAAATGTACACAGAAGTAGTTCAAATAAGACAATGAAGCAAGCTTGAAATAGGAATCTGTACAGCAAGATCACCCATATCCCACCATCACAACCTATCCCCCCTTTTTAATAAGTGAGTATGCCACGAGGTCTACACAGACCTCTGGCCATCTCACTTATGTCCATGTTGCTCAGCTGTGAATAGTCTATGGTTCTTCTTGCTGGGACAGTCCATCAGCATTCTGGTGTTGGCTTCCACACTTGTATTGGATGGAAAAGCTGTAGGTAATCCCTTGTAGAGCGATAGGGTTGGAAGGACAAGCTTCCTTTTGTGTCCTCCCTCACTCAAACTCTGCTTTCTGCACCCACCAATCGGCATTGTATATCTCCCACATCATTGCCTAGGAGAATGTCTGCAGGAAGGCCGCTCATCACACCGATTATGCATTGTTTTGCCCCAAAGCCATAATCCAGGGTTACACTTGCTCTTGGAATATATCTCTGAGTACCTCCAGCCAATTCAATGGCAATTCCTGGTCCCTTTTGAATTGCTTCTGGTTGAATTACTCGGGGATCTGCTATGGTGAGAAAAGCCCCAGTGTCACGAAAGCCAACAACTTTTTGGCCATCCAGCACGACCTCCTGTAGATATTTATGCTGACGATCAGAAGAACGGGCGGCTGTGGCTCGCACCCCATAGACTCCTGGTAGGGAAGTCAACATATCAGAGTCACTTGGCAAATCATCAGGGCCAGAATCCAGCTCTTCTCCTGCTGAGGTTGTCTGTAGATAATGGACAGGCAAAGGTGGTCTGCAGCTGTTCTGCCTCTGAACACCTGGACAGTGAGCTTGCAGATGACCAGGCTGCCCACATTGATAACATCTGTGCTGCGTCTCACTCCTTCCAGTTTGCCTTTTGGAGAAGTAGGTAGGAGACCTTGGTGACTGATAGGGAGGTGCAGGTGCTGGAGGTGGTTGTCGATTTGGAGGATGACTCCACGGGATAGATGGGCATGTGGCCTGCAGATGCACGGGATGCCCACAGCTATAACATCTTCGCTCTTCTACTTTCTCTCCTCGTCGCATTCCAGAAAATGTGGTAGAAACAACTGGAGGCACGTACACACGGGTATCCACACGAGGTGGTGATCTAGGAGATCGAGGAACATTGGGCACTGAAGGACAAGGAACCTCTGGTGTTGGGGTGCTGGTCATTTTTGCTCCCTCTGCTAGCAGCTTCTTCCACTGAGGCTTGATAGTGAGCACCTCATCAGCTGGAGCTGCAGCGTCCTCCACAGTGGCTGGTCTCCTTTCACGCACCCATTCCCGGATTTCAGCAGGGCACTTGAAGTAAAACTGCTCTTTTAGGAGGACCTGGAGGACGGTCTCCAAGGTTAAGGCCTCCTCTGCCTCCAGCCAACGATGCCACAGATGTTTGAGTTTGTGGGCATACATCTTGAAAGACACTTCCTCATCACATGCTAAAGTACGGAACTGAGTCCTGTAAGTGTCTGGCGTTACAGCATAATGTTCTAGAATAGTCTGTTTAATATCCGCATACTCACAGTTCCACCGAGGGTCCATAGCTCTATAGGCTGCGGCAGCTCCACCCTCTAAGAATCCAACCAGATGCCGGACGCGCTCCCTTTCTGGGACTTCCATTAATCGACACTGATGCTCAAAGTCCTGGAAGAAACCCTCAATGTCACCAGCAGCCTCATTAAACTGCTTGAAGTCTTTGCGGGACACTCTGGGAAGTTCCCTCATGGTGGGTGCTGGGGTTACAGTCTGTCTGGAACCTCTAGCGGCTTCCACAGCGAGCTGCTTATCCAGCAATGCCATCTCCTCCATCCTGCGCTCCATCTCTTTAGCTCCACGCATGACCTCCATCTTATATTCTATGGTGGTCTCCTCTCCCAGCAAGGCCATCTCCTCCTCGTACCACACAACCCACTGACTTTTTTGGGTATTTACCTCCGGCTGCCGTCTTTCTTCCGTTTGCTGGGAGGATCCTTCCTCAGCGTCATTTTGCGAGCAAACTCCTTCCAACGCCTCAATCAGCTGCTCCTTGGAGAGTCCCTTGTAGCTGACTCCCAGTTCACGGGCCTTTGTTTGTAGGTTTACCGCAGTCCAGTTCTTGTACTCTGAGGTTCTGGTTCCAGCTGTTGATGGGCCGTTGTCCTCCATTCCTTCTGCTCTGATCCCACCGCTGCCAACCAGTTTGTGACGGGGTGTACAGCAGAGCAAGGAGGGACAACAGGCCAAGGAACAATCCAAAGGGCTTTATTGGAACCACAAAGATAAAGCACCAAACATAAATATAGATCCTTAAAGTCTGCAAGGAGTCCACAACAAAACAAAAGATCCAGGGGCACCGCCCGGTATTCCGATGCCAGGGAAAATAGGGCAATGGTCCTTATATGAGTTCCTTGAGTCCAACAGGTGAACAACAAAACGCAATCCCACGTGGCCACTGATCTCCAGTCTGTAACTGTCTATACACCGGCTCTAGGATCCAGCCTCAGCTATTCCCTCCCAGAGGATCAATCTTCTTTCTTCAAGTTTCACACAGACTGACTGAATCTCCCAGGTAAGCAGAGAGTTTACACTAGTTGGAATCTAGGCCCACCTCCCCCTACTCCCAGGGATGGAAGTGCCTCAAGAGGCTACAACCTTGCACTATAGGGGGTGATTACCTACAACAATAGAAATGTACACAGAAGTAGTTCAAATAAGACAATGAACCAAGCTTGAAATAGGAATCTGTACAGCAAGATACACCATATCCCACCATCACACAGCGCTCCCCTGTTCTCATGTTGTTTAAGTGGTACTGCACCTCAGTGTGTTTAGATTGGTGGAGTTGATAGGCAGTGACACATACACAGCGCACCCCTGTTCTCATGGTCTGTATGTTGTACTACACCTCAGTCTGCTAAGGTTAGTGGAGCTGAGAAGCAGGGACACATACACATTTCCCTATACTCATGGTGTGTATGTGGTCCTGCACCTCTGTCTTGTAAGGTCAGTGGAGCTGAGAGGTAGCAAGATAAACACAGCGCCCTCATCCTCATGGTGTGTATGTGGTACTGCACCTCAGTTTTCTCAGGACAGTGGAACTGAGAGGCAGTGACACATACACAGCGCACCCCGTCTTCATGGTGTGTATGTGGTATTGCACCTCAGTCTGCTCAAGTCAGTGGAGCTGAGAGGCAGTGACACATATACAGCACCCCCTGTTCTCATGGTGTGTAAGTGGTACTGCACCTCAGTGTGTTCAGATCAGTGGAGCTGAGAGGCAGTGACAAATACACAGCGCCCCCTGTCCTCATGGTGGGTATGTGGTAATGCACCTCAGTGTTCTCAGGACAGTGGAGCTGAGAGGCAGTGACACATACACAGCGCACCCCAGTTCTCATGGTGTGTATGTGGTACTTCCCCTTAATCTGCTCAGGTCAGTGGAGCTGAGAGTCAGTGACACATATACAGAGCCCCTCCATCCTCATGGTGGGTATGTGGTACTGCACCTCAGTCTGCTCAGGGAAGTGGAGCTGAGAGGCAGTGACACATACACAGCGCCCCCCATCTTCATGGTGTGTATGTGGTACTGCACCTCAGTTTGCTCAGGACAGTGGAGCTGAGAGGCAGTGACACATACACACCGCCCCCCGTTCTCATGGTGTGTATGTGGTACTGCACCTCAGTCTCCTCAGGTCAGTGGAGCTGAGAGTCAGTCACACATACACAGCACCCCCCCGTTCTCATGGTGTGTATGTGGTACTACACCTCAGCGTGTTCAGATTTGTGGAGCTGAGAGTCAGTCACACATACACAGCGCCCCCCATTCTCATGGTGTGTATGTGGTACTACACCTCAGTCTAATAAGGTCAGTGGAGCTGAGACGAAGAGACACATATACAGCGCCCCCCTGTCCTCATGGTGTGTATGTGGTACTACACCTCAGTCTGATAAGGTCAGTGGAGCTGAAAGGTAGCAACATAAACACAGCGACCTCGTCCTCATGGTGTGTATGTGGTACTCCACCTCAGTCTGCTCAAGGCAGTGGAACTGAAAGGCAGCAACACATAAACAGTGTCTCGTCCTCATAATGTGTATGGGTCACTGCCCCTCAGCTCCACTAATCTGACTGATCAGACTGAGATGTAGTACCACATACACAGCGCCCCTGTCCTTATGGTGTGTATAGTCACTGCTTAAGGGTCACTGCCTCTCAGCTCCACTAAATCTGAACACACTGAGATGCAGTACCACATACATACCAAGAGGACGGGGGGCGCTGTGCATGTGGTACTGTATCTCAGGCTGTACAGATTAGTGGAGCTGAGAGGCAGTGACACATACACAGCGCCCCCCTTCCTCATGGTGTGTATGTAGTACTGCACCTCAGTGTGCTCAGGACAGTGGAGCTGAGAGGCATTGACACATACGCAGCGCACCCCAGTTCTCATGGTGTGTATGTGGTTCTGCACCTCAATCTGCTCAGGTCAGTGGAGCTGAGAGTTAGTGAAACATATACAGAGCCCCCCCCATCCTCATGGTGGGTATGTGGTACTGCACCTCAGTCTGCTCAGGGCTCAGGGAAGTGGAGCTGAGAGGCAGTGACACATACACAGTGCCCTCAGTCCACATGGTGTGTATGTGGTACTGCACCCAAGTTTGCTCAGGACAGTGGAGCTGAGAGGCAGTGACACATACACAGCGCCCACCATACTCATGGTGTGTATGTGGTTTTGCACCTCAGTCTCCTCAGGTCAGTGGAGCTGAGAGTCAGTCACACATACACAGCACCCCCCCGTTCTCATGGTGTGTATGTGGTACTACACCTCAGCGTGTTCAGATTTGTGGAGCTGAGAGTCAGTCACACATACACAGCGCCCCCCCCGTTCTCATGTGGTACTGCATCTCAGTGTGTTCAGATTAGTGGAGCTGAGAAGAAGAGATACATACGTAGCGCCCCCTGTTCTCATGTTGTGTAAGTAGTCCTGCACCTCAGTCTGCTAAGCTCAGTGGAGCTGAGAGGTAGCAACATAAACACAGAGCTCTCACCCTCATGGTGTGTATGTAGTACTGCACCTCAGTCTGCTCAAGGCAGTGGAGCTGAGAAGCAGCGATACATACACAGTGCCCCCCGTCCTCATGGTTAGTATGTGGTACTGCACTTCAGTTTGCTCAGGTCAGTGGAGCTGAGAGTCAGTGACACATACATAGCGCCCCCCCGTAACCATGGTGTGTATGTGGTACTGCATCTCAGTGTGTTCAGATTAGTGGAGCTGAAAGGCAGTGACACATACACAGCACCCCCTGTCCTCATGGTGGGTATGTGGTTCTGCACCTCAGTCTGCTCAAGGAAGTGGAGCTGAAAGGAAGGACGCTTGCACAGCGCCCCCCCTTCTTCATGGTGTGTATGTGGTATTGAATCTCAGAGTGTTCAGATTAGTGGAGCTGAGAGGAAGAGACACACACGTAGCACCCCCTGTTCTCATGGTATGTAAGTGGTCCTGCACCTCAGTCTGCTAAGGTCAATGGAGCTGAGAGTCAGTGACACATATACAGCGCCCCCCCCATCCTCATGGTGTGTATGTGGTACTGCACTTCAGTCTGCTCAGGTCAGTGGAGCTGAGAGTCAGTGACACATACACAGCCCCCCGTACCCCTGTTCTCATGGTGTGTATTTGGTCCTGCACCTCAGTCTTCTAAGGTCAGTTGAGCTGAGAGGTAGCAACATAAAAACAGCGCCCTCGTCCTCATGGTGTGTATGTAGTACTGCACCTCAGTCTGCTCAAGGCAGTGGAGCTGAGAGGCAGCGACACATACACAGCGCTCCCCGTCCACGTGGTGTGTATCTGGTATTGCACCTCAGTGTGTTCAGATCAGTGGAGCTCAGAGGCAGTGACACATACACAGTGCCCTTCCGTCCTCATGGTGCGTATGTGGTACTGCACTTCAGTTGGCTAAGGTCAGTGGAGCTGAGAGTCAGTGACACATATACAGAGCCCCCCATCCTCATGGAGGGTATGTGGTACTGCACCTCAGTCTGCTCAAGGAAGTGGAGCTGAGAGTCAGTGACACATAGACAGAGTCCCCCCATCCTCATGGTGGGTATATGGTAATGCACATCAGTCTGCTCAGGGAAGTGGAGCTGAAAGGCAGTGACACATACACAGCGCCCTCAGTCCTCATGGTGTATACGTGGTACTACACCTCAGTCTCCTCAGGTCAGTGGAGCTGAAAGTCAGTCACACGTACACAGCGCCCCCCATTCTCATGGTATGAATGTGGTACTGCATCTCAGTGTGTTCAGATTAGTGGAGCTGAGAAGAAGAGATACATACGTAGCACCCCCTGTTCTCATGGTGTGTAAGTAGTCCTGCACTTCAGTCTGCTAAGCTTAGTGGAGCTGAGAAGTAGCAACATAAACACAGCGCCCTCGTCCTCATGGTGTGTATGTAGTACTGCACCCGAGTCTGCTCAAGGCAGTGGAGGTGAGAGGCAGCGACACATACACAGCGCTCTCCGTCCTTATAATGTGTATCTGGTATTGCACCTGTGTGTTCA
Source organism: Anomaloglossus baeobatrachus (assembly GCF_048569485.1). Classification (NCBI taxonomy): domain Eukaryota; kingdom Metazoa; phylum Chordata; class Amphibia; order Anura; family Aromobatidae; genus Anomaloglossus; species Anomaloglossus baeobatrachus. The sequence continues at coordinate 8,711,129 of NC_134355.1, read as the reverse complement.
AATCAGTAGAGCTGAGAGACAGTAGAGCTGAGAGACAGTGACACATACACAGTGCCCCCCGTCCTCATGTCAGTATGTGGTACTGCCCTTCAGTTTGCTCAGGTCAGTGGAGCTGGGAGTCAGTGACACATACACAGCGCCCTCCGTACTCATGGTGTGTATGTGGTACTACACCTCAGTCTGCTAAGGTCAGTGGAGCTGAGAAGCAGTGACACATACACAGCGCTTCCATCCGCATGGTGTGAATGTGGTTCTGCATCTCAGTCTGCTCAGGTCAGTGGATCTGAGAGTCAGTGACACATATACAGAGCCTCCCTATCCTCATGGTGGGTATGTGGTACTGCACCTCAGTCTGCTCAGGGAAGTGGAGCTGAAAGGCAGCGACGCATACACAGCACCCCCCGTCCTCATGGTGTGTATGTAGTACTGCACCTCAGTTTGCTCAGTGCAGTGGAACAGAGAGGCAGTCACACATACACAGCGCCAACAATCTCATGGTGTGTATGTGGTACTGCCCCTCAGTCTGCTCAGGTCAGTTAATCTGAGAGTCAGTGACACATATACAGAGTCGCCCCAATCCTCATGGTGTGTATGTGGTACTCCACTTTAGTCTGCTCAGGTCAGTGGAGCTGAGAGTCAGTGACACATACACAGCCCCCCCGTACCCATGGTATGTATGTGGTACTGCATCTCAGTGTGTTCTGATTAGTGGAGCTGAGAGGCAGTGACACATACACAGCACCCACCTTGTCCTCAAGGTTTGTTTGTGGTACTACACCTCAGTCTGATAAAGTCAGTGGAGCTGAGTGGTAGCAACATAAACATAGCGACCTCGTCCTCACTCTATGTATGTGGTACTGCACCTCAGTCTGCTCAGGGCAGTGGAACAGAGAGGCAGCGACACATACACAATGCCCTGAACTCATGGTGTGTATGGTTCACTGCCTTTCAGCTCCACTAATCTGAACAGACTAAGATGCAGTACCACATACACGCCCCCCGTCCTCATGGTGTGTATGTGGTATTGCATCTCCGTGTGGACAGATTGGTGGAGCTGAGAAGCAGCGACCATACACACCATGAGGACAGGGGGTGCTGTGTAAGGGTCACTGCCTCTCAGCTCCACTAAATCTGAACACACTGAGATGCAGTATCACATACATACTATGAGGAAGGGGGGCGCTGTGTATGTGGTACTGTATCCGAGTCTGTTCAGATTAGTGGAGCTGAGAGGTAGTGACACTTACACAGTCCCCCCTATCCTCATGGTGATTATGTGGTACTGCACCTCAGTGTGCTCAGGTCAGTGGAGCTGGGAGGCAGTGACACATACACAGCGCCCCCCATCCTCATGGTGTCTATGTGGTACTGCACCTCAGTCTGCATAGATCAGTGGAGCTGAGAGTTATTGACACATATACAGCGCCCCCCATCCTCATGGTGTGAATGTGGTACTGCACTTCATTCTACTCAGATCAGTGGAGCTGAGAGGCAGTGACACATACACAGTGCCCCCGTCCTAATGGTGTGTATGTGGTACTGCACCTCAGTCTGGTCAGGGCAATGGAGCTGAGAAACAGTGACACATACACAGCGCCCCCCCATCCTCATGGTGTATATGTGGTACTTCATTTCAGTCTGGTCAGGTCAGTGGAGCTGAGAGTCAGTGACACATATACAGTGCCCCGCCATCCTCATGGTGTGTATGTGGTACTGCACTTCATTGTACTCAGGTCAGTGGAGCTGAGAGTCAGTGATATATACACAGCGCCCCCCATCCTCATGGTGTGTATGAGGTACTGCATCTTCAGTGTGTTCAGATTAGTGGAGCTGAAAGGCAGTGACCCATACACACCATGAGGACGGGGGGCAAAGTGTATGTGGTACTGCACCTCAGTCGGCTATGATCAGTGGAGCTGAGAGGATGTGCCACATACACAGCGCCTCCTGTTCTCATAGTGTGTATGTGGTACTACACCTCTGTCTGCTAAGGTCAGTGGAAGTGAGAGGCAGGGACACATATACAGTGCCCCCCTGTTCTCATGGTGTGTATGTGGTCCTGCACCTCAGTCTGCTAAGGTCAGTGGAGCTGAGAGGTAGCAACATAAACACAGCGCCCTCGTCCTCAAGTTGTGCATTTAGTACTGCACCTCAGTCTGCTCAAGGCAGTGGAGTTGAGAGGCAGCGACGCATACACAGCGCTCCCTGTCCTTATGGTGTGTATCTGATATTGCAGCTGAGTGTGTTCAGATCAGTGGAGCTGAGAGGCAGTGACACATACACAGTGCCCCTCGTCCTAATGGTGTTTATGTGGTACTGCACCTGTCTTGTCAGGGCAATGGAGCTGAGAAACCGTGATGCATACACAGCGCCCCCCCATCCTCATGGTGTATATGTGGTACTGCATTTCAGTCTGGTCAGGTCAGTGGAGCTGAGAGTCAGTGACACATATACAGTGCCCTGCCATCCTCATGGTGTGTATGCGGTACTGCACTTCAGTCTGCTAAGGTCAGTGGAGCTGAAAGGCAGTGAGACATACACAGTGCCCCCTGTTCTCATAGTGTGTATGTGGTACTGCAACTCAGTGTTCAGAGTAGTGGAGCTGAAAGGCAGTGACTCATACACAGCACCCTCCTTCCTCATGATGTGTATATGGTCCTGCACCTCAGTCTGCTAAGGTCAGTGCAGCTGAGAGGTAGCAACATAAACATAGTGCCCTAGTCCTCATGGTGTGTTTGTGGTACTGCACCTCAGTCTGCTCAGGGCAGTGGTATTGCGAGGCAGTGACCCATACACAGCGCCCCCCATCCTCATGGTGTATATGTGGTAGTGCACCTCAGTCTGCTCAGGACAGGGGAGCTGAGCGGCAGTGACCCATACACAGTGCCCCCCATCCTCATGGTGTGTATGTGGTACTGCACCTCAATCTGCAAAGGTCAGTGGAGCGGAAAGGCAGTGACACATACACAGCGCCCGATGTTTTCATGGTGTGTAAGTGGTACTGTTCCTCAGTGTGTTCATATTAGTGTAGCTGAGAGGCAGTGACACATACACAGCGCCCACTGTTCTCATGGTGTGTATGTGGTAGTGCACCTCAGTCTGCTCAGGACAGGGGAGCTGAGCGGCAGTGACCCATACACAGTGCCCCCCATCCTCATCGTGTGTATGTGGTACTGCACCTCAATCTGCAAAGGTCAGTGGAGCGGAAAGGCAATGACACATACACAGCGCCCGATGTTCTCATGGTGTGTAAGTGGTACTGTTCCTCAGTGTGTTCATATTAGTGTAGCTGAGAGGCAGTGACACATACACAGCGCCCACTGTTCTCATGGTGTGTAAGTGGTACTGCACCTCAATATTTTTAGATCAGATGAGCTGAGAGGTAGTGACACAAACACAGCGCCCCCTGTTCTCATGGTATGTAAGTGGTACTGCACCTCAGTGTCTTCAGATCAAAGGAGCTGAGAGTCAGTGACACATAAACAGCACCCCCCGTCCTCATGGTGTGTATGTGGTACTGCATCTCAGTGTGTTCAGATTAGTGGAGCTGAGAGGCAGTGACACATACACGGCGCCACCTGTTCTCATAGTGTGTAAGTGGTACTGCACCTCAGTGTGTTCAGATTAGTGGAGCTGAGAGGCAGTGACACATACGAAGCGCCCCCTAATCTCATGGTGTGTAAGTGGTCCTGCACCTCAGTCTGCTAAGGTCAGTGGAGCTGAGAGTTAGCTACATAAACACGGCGCCCTCGTCCTCATTGTGTGTATGTGGTACTGCACCTCAGTCTGCTCAGGGCAGCGGAGCTGAGAGGCAGCGACACATACACAGCGCTCCCCGTCCTTATGGTGTGTATCTGGTATTGCAAGTCAGTGTGTTAAGATCAGTGGAACTGAGAGGCAGGGACACATACACAGCTCCCCTTATCCTCATGGTGTGTATGTGGTCCTGCACCTCAGTCTGCCCAGGTCAGTGGAGCTGAGAGGTAGCAACATAAACACAGCGCCCTTGTCCTCATGGTGTGTATGTTGTACTGCAACTCAGTCTGCTCAAGGCAGTGGAGCTGAGAGGCAGCGAAACATACACAGTGTTCCCCTTCCTCATGGTGTGTATCTGGTATTGCACCTCAGTGTGTTAAGATCAGTGGAACTGAGAGGCAGTGACCCCATCCTCATGGTGTGTATGATTCACTGCCTCTCAGGTCCACTAATCTGAACAGACTGAGATGCAGTACCACATACACATAGCCCCCCATCCTCATGGTGTGTATGTGGTTTTGCATCTCCGTGTGTACAGATTGGTGGAGCTGAGAACCAGTGACCATACACACCATGAGGAAAGGGGGCGCTGTGTAAGGGACACTGCCTGTCAGCTCCACTAAATCTGAACACACTGAGATGCAGTACCACATACATACCATGAGGATGTGGGGCGCTGTGTATGTGGTATTGTATCTCAGTCTGCTCAGGTCAGTGGAGCTGGGAAGCTGTGACACATACACACCGCCCCCCATCCTCATGGTGTGTATGTGGTACTGCACCTCAGTCTGCTCAGGTCAGTGGAGCTGAGAGTCAGTGACATTTACACAGCGCCCCCCATCCTCATGGTGTGTATGTGGTACTGCATCTCAGTGTGTTCAGATTAGTGAAGCTGAGAGGCAGTGACCCATACACAGTGCCCCTCGTCCTCATGGTGTGTATGTGGTACTGCACCTCAGTATTCTCAGGTCAGGGGAGCTGAGAGTCAGTGACACATATACAGTGTCCCCCCATCCTCATGATGTGTATGTGGTACTGCACTTCAGTCCGCTCGGTCAGTTGAGCTGAGAGTAAGTTACACATACACAGCGCCCACCGTCCTCATAGTGTGTATGTGGTATTGTATCTCAGTGTGTTCAAGATTAGAGGAGCTGCGAGGTACTGACCCATACACAGTGCCCCCCGTCCTCATGGTGTGTATGTGGTACTGCATCTCAGTCTGCTAAGGTCAGTGGAAGTGAAAGGCAGTGACTCATACACAGCACCCCCCTGTCCTCATGGTGTGTGTGTGTGGTACTACACCTCAGTCTGCTAAGGTCAGTGGAGCTGAGAGGTAGCAACATAAACACAGTGCCCTAGTCCTCATGGTGTGTTTGTGGTACTGCACCTCAGTCTGCTCAGGGCAGTGGAATTACGAGTCAGTGATCCATACACAGCGCCCCCTATTCTCATGGTGTGTATGTTGTAGTGCACCTCAGTCTGCTCAGGATAGTGGAGCTGAGCAGCAGTGACCCATACACAGCACTCCCCTTCCTCATGGTGTGTATGTGGTACTTCACCTCAATCTGCAAAGGTCAGTGGAGCGGAAAGGCAGTGACACATACACACCATGAGAACATCGGGCGCTGTGTATGTGGTACTGCACCTCAGTGTGTGCAGATTAGTGGAGCTGAGAGGCAGTGACACATACACAGCGCCTACTGTTCTCATGGTGTGTAAGTGGTACTGCAACTCAGTGTGTTCAGATCAGTGGAGCTGAGAGGTAGTGACACATAGACAGCGCCTCCTTTTCTCATGGTGTGTAAGTGGTTCTGCACCTCAGCGTCTTCAGATCAGTGGAGCTGAGAGTCAGTCACACATAAACAGCGCCCCCCGTCCTCATGGTGTGTATGTGGTACTTTATCTTAGTGTGTTCAGATTAGTGGAGCTCAGAGGCAGTGACACATACACGGCGCCCCCTGTTCTCATAGTATGTAAGTGGTACTGCACCTCAGTGTGTTCAGATTAGTGGAGCTGAGAGGCAGTAACACATACGAAGCGCCCCCTAATCTCATGGTGTGTAAGTGATCCTGCACCTCAGTCTGCTAAGGTCAGTGGAGCTGAGAGGTAGCAACATAAACGCAGCGCCCTCGTCCTCCCTGTCTGTATGTGGTACTGCACCTCAGTCTGCTAAGGTCAGTGGAGCTGAGAGGTAGCAACATAAACACAGTGCCCTTGTCCTCATGGTGTATATGTGGTACTACAACTTAGTCTGCTCAAGGCAGTGGAGCTGAGAGGCAGCGACACATAAACAGAGCTCCCCATCCTCATGGTGTGTATCTGGTATTGCACCTCAGTGTGTTAAGATCAGTGGAACTGAGAGGCAGTGACACATACACAGAGCTTACCCTCCTCATGGTGTGTATGTGGTACTGCACCTCAGTCTGCTCAGGTCACTGGAGCTGAGAGTCAGTGACTCATACACAGAGCCAATGTTCTCATGTTGTTTAAATGGTTTTACACCTCAGTGTGTTCAGATTAATGGAGCTGAGAGGCAGTGACACATACACAGCGCCCCCCCTGTTCTCATGGTGTGTATGTGGTACTACACCTCAGTCTGCTAAGGTCAGTGGACCTGAGAGGCAGGGACACATACACAGCTCCCCCCATCCTCATGGTGTGTATGTGGTACTGCACTTCAGTCTGCTCAGGTCAGTGTAGCTGAGAATCAGTGACACATACACAGCCCCCACCGTCCTCATTGTGTGTATGTGGTACTGCGTCTCAGTGTGTTCAGATTAGTGGAGTTGAGAGATACTGACCCATACACAATGCCCCTCGTTATCATGGTGTGTATGTGGTACTGCACTTCAGTCTGCTAATGTCAGTGGAGCTGAAAGTCAGTGACACATACACACCGCCCCCCATCCTCATGGTGTGTATTTGGTACTACACCTCAGTCTGATAAAGTCAGTGGAGCTGAGAGGCAGCGACACATACACAGTGCCCCCGTCCTCATGGTGTGTATGATTCACTGCCTCTCAGGTCCACTAATCTGAACAGACTGAGATGCAGTACCACATACACATAGCCCCCCATCCTCATGGTGTGCATGTGGTGCTGCATCTCCGTGTGTACAGATTGGTGGAGCTGATAACCAGTGACCATACACACCATGTGGAAAGGGGGCACTGTGTAAGGGACATTGCCTGTCAGCTCCACTAAATCTGAACACACTGAGATGCAGTACCACATACATACCATGAGGACGTGGGGCGTTGTGTATGTGGTTTTGTATTTCAGTCTGCTCAGGTCAGTGGAGCTGGGAGGCTGTGACACATACACACCGCCCCCCATCCTCATGGTGTGTATGTGGTACTGCACCTCAGTCTGCTCAGATCAGTGGAGCTAAGAGTCAGTGACACTTATACAGCGCCCCCCCATCCTCATGGTGTGTATGTGGTACTGCACTTTATTCTGCTCAGGGTAGTGGAGCTAAGAGTCAGTGACATTTACACAGCGCCCCCATCCTCATGGTGTGAATGTGGTACTGCATCTCAGTGTGTTCAGATTAGTGAAGGTGAGAGGCAGTGACCCCCACACAGTGCCCCCCATCCTCATGGTGTGTATGTGCTACTGCACCTCAGTCTGCTCCGTGCAATGGAGCTGAGAAGCAGTGACACATACGCAGCACTCCCAATCCTCATGGTTTGTATGTGGTACTGCACCTCAGTCTACTCAGGTCAGGGGAGCTGAGAGTCAGTGTCACATATACAGCGTCCCTCCATGCTCATGATGTGTATGTGGTACTGCACTTCAGTGTGCTTAGGTCAGTGGAGCTGAGAGTAAACTACACATGCACAGCGCCCATCGTCCTCATGGTGTGTATGTGTTATTGTATCTCAGTGTGTTCAAGATTAAAGGAGCTGCAAGGTACTGACCCATACACAGTGTCCCCGTCCTCATGCTGTGTATGTGGTACTGCACCTCAGTGTGCTCATGACAGTGGAGCTGAGAGGCCGGACACATACACAGTGCCCCCTGTTCTCATGGTGTGCAAGTGGTACTGCACTTCAGTGTGTTCAGCGCCCCCCCATCCTCATGGTGTGTATGTGGTACTGCACTTTATTCTGCTCAGGTTAGTGGAGCTAAGAGTCAGTGACATTTACACAGCGCCCCCATCCTCATGGTGTGAATGTGGTACTGCATCTCAGTGTGTTCAGATTAGTGAAGGTGAGAGGCAGTGACCCCCACACAGTGCTCCCCATCTTCATGGTGTGTATGTGCTACTGCACCTCAGTCTGCTCCGTGCAATGGAGCTGAGAAGCAGTGACACATATGCAGCACCCCCAATCCTCATGGTTTGTATGTGGTACTGCACCTCAGTCTACTCAGGTCAGGGGAGCTGAGAGTCAGTGTCACATATACAGCGTCCCTCCATGCTCATGATGTGTATGTGGTACTGCACTTCAGTGTGCTTTAGGTCAGTGGAGCTGAGAGTAAATTACACATGCACAGCGCCCATCGTCCTCATGGTGTTTATGTGTTATTGTATCTCAGTGTGTTCAAGATTAGAGGAGCTGCAAGGTACTGACCCATACACAGTGTCCCCGTCCTCATGCTGTGTATGTGGTACTGCACCTCAGTGTGCTCATGACAGTGGAGCTGAGAGGCCGGACACATACAGAGTGCCCCCTGTTCTCATGGTGTGCAAGTGGTACTGCACTTCAGTGTGTTCAGCGCCCCCCCATCCTTATGGTGTGTATGTGGTACTGCACTTTATTCTGCTCAGGTTAGTGGAGCTAAGAGTCAGTGACATTTACACAGCGCCCCCATCCTCATGGTGTGAATGTGGTACTGCATCTCAGTGTGTTCAGATTAGTGAAGGTGAGAGGCAGTGACCCCCACACAGTGCCCCCCATCCTCATGGTGTGTATGTGCTACTGCACCTCAGTCTGCTCCGTGCAATGGAGCTGAGAAGCAGTGACACATACGCAGCACCCCCAATCCTCATGGTTTGTATGTGGTACTGCCCCTCAGTCTACTCAGGTCAGGGGAGCTGAGAGTCAGTGTCACATATACAGCGTCCCTCCATCCTCATGATGTGTATGTGGTACTGCACTTCAGTGTGCTTAGGTCAGTGGAGCTGAGAGTAAATTACACATGCACAGCGCCCATCGTCCTCATGGTGTGTATGTGTTATTGTATCTCAGTGTGTTCAAGATTAGAGGAGCTGCAAGGTACTGACCCATACACAGTATCCCCGTCCTCATGCTGTGTATGTGGCACTGCACATCAGTGTGCTCATGACAGTGGAGCTGAGAGGCCGGCCGGACACATACACAGTGCCCCCTGTTCTCATGGTGTGCAAGTGGTACTGCACTTCAGTGTGTTCAGATTAGTGGAGCTGTGTGGCAGTGACACATACACAGTGCCCCCATCCTCCTGGTGTGTATGTGGTACTGCACCTCAGTCTGCTCAGGGCAGAGGATCTGGGAGGAAGTGACACATACACAGCGCCCTCCATCCTCATGGTGTGTATGTGGTACTGCACCTAAGTCTGCTCAGGTCAGTGGGGCTGATAGTCAGTGACACATATACAGCGCCTCCTATCCTCATCTTGTGTATGTGGTACTGCACTTCAGTCTGCTCAAGTCAGTGGAGCTGAGAGTCAGTGACACATACACAGCACCCCCCGTCCTCATGGTGTGTATGTGGTACTGCATCTCAGTGTTCAATTAGTGGAGCTGAGAGGCAGTGACACATACACAGCGCTACCTGTTCTCATAATTTGTAAGTGGTACTGCACCTCAACGTGTTCAGATTTTTGGAGCTGAGAGGCAGTGACACATACACAGCGCCCCCCCTGCCCTCATGGTGTGTATGTGGAACTACACCTCAGTCTGATAAGGTCAGTGGAGCTGAGAGGTAGCAACATAAACACAGCAACCTCGTACTTTTGGTGTGCATGTGGTACTGTACCTCAGTCTGCTCAGAGCAGTGGAACTGAGAGGTTCATACACAGTGCCCCCGTCCTCATGGTGTGTATGTGTCACTGCCTCTCAGCTCCACTAAATCTGAACACATTGAGATGCAGTACGACATACATACCATGAGGATGGGGGGTGCTGTGTATGTGGTACTGCATCTCAGTCTGTTCAGCTTAGTGGAGCTGAGAGGCAGTGACACATACACTGTGCCCCCATTCCTCATGGTGTGTATGTGGTACTGAACCTCAGTCTGCTCAGATCAGTGGAGCTGAAACACAGTGATACATACACAGCGCCCCCCATCCTCATGGTGTGTATGTTGTACTGCACCTCAGTCTGCTATGATCAGTGGAGCTGAGATGCAGTGACACATACACAGTGCCCCCTGTTCTCATGGTGTGTAAGTGGTACTGCACCTCAGTGTGTTCAGATTAGTGGAGTTGAGAGGCAGTGACACATACACAGCGCCCCCCGTCCTTATGGTGTGTATGTGGATCTGCATCTCGGTGTGTTCAGATTAGTGAAGCTGAGAGGCAGTGACACATAGACAGCGCCCCCTGTCCTCATGTTGTGTATGTGGTACTGCACCTCAGTCTGCTCAGAGCAGTGGAGCTGAGAGGCAGCAACACATACACACCACCCCCGTCCTCATGGTGTGTATGTGGTACTGCATCTCAGTCTTCTCAGGGCAGTGGAACTGAGACAGCGACACATACACAGCGCCCCCTATCCTCATGGTGTGTATGTGGTGCTGCACCTTTGTCTGCTCAGGTCAGTGGAACTGAGAGACAGCGACACATACACAGCACCCCCTATCCTCATGGTGTGTATGTGGTGCTGCACCTCTGTCTGCTCAGGTCAGTGGAACTGAGAGACAGCGACACATACACAGTGCCCCCCTCATCCTTATGGTGTGTATGTGTACTGTAACTTAGTCTGCTCTGGTCTGTAGAGCTGAGAGGCAGTGACACATTTAGCCCCAGAAGATTTTTTCTAATTTCATACAATCACCTTTCACATCTGTATGTTGGTCCTTTTGGTCCGGAGTACATGCAGTATTGGCCGCCGGCTCCATGGTGCATTGTCTGGTCTCATCCTGTACATTTATCCATAGGATTTGTATAGTAGATGCTGATCCCACTAATGTGGCCACGACGTGCGCCGCTCTCAGTCCAGAGACAGCAGAACTCCCATCTGTGTGTACAGGAATTTATACCATCTCTCCATGAAGAGCGGCAGCACCTCATTCTCCAGATACCTCATCGGTGAGATCCGCATGTACCATCCATAATGTAATATCTAGGGATACTGCATAAATGCAGGAAATGAGAAGACCCCTATAAGATTGAGCTAAGACGTCGTGGAATAATGTGGATTTGAGGTGCAGACTCTCCAGCAGAAATTTGCCAGCATTTATTGTACATTTGAAGAGCTCAATTTTCTTAGGATATTAAAAAAATGGCCTCCTGTCATTGCTTGTTTCTTGGAAAACTTGGTGGAAAAACAATAGGGTGAGGGCATCAAAGGGCAGTTTGCACAGGGCACCATTCAGGCTAAGACTGGCCCTGCATAGACCCTTCCCATTACTAATCTAGGGCTTAGTTGCAGCTGCGAGCTGTCATTAACTCCTTATTACCCCGATTGCCACTGTACCAGGCCAATTAGGAAGAGCCGGGTAAAGTTCCCGGTACGTCATATCTAATGTATGCAGCAATCCTGGGCAGCTGCAGGCTGCTATTTTAAGGCTGAGGGGAGCCCAATAACCATGAGTCTTCCAAACCTGAGAAGACCAGCCCCCAGCTGTCGAGCTTTATGTTGGCGGGGTATCAAAATTGGGTGGGACCGCACATCGTTTTATAAAATATTAATTTAAATAATTAAATAAAAAGCTGCATGCAGTTCTTCCTATGTTGATACACTGCCAAGATAAGCGCACTGCTGGGGGCTGCAGCCTATGTCCGTGGTTTTATCTGTGCTAGTATTAATATATGGGGGGATCCTATGTAATTTTATTTTATAGCATAATAAAGATGCACAGACAGCGTCTGTGATTCAAACCAATCACAGATACTGTCTGAGGGGGGTTCTGTCTGCAGCCAATCAGAGATGCCGGTGGGTGGGGAAAGCAGCGAATATGTATGAGGGATAATCAGTGACCCCATAAGTACAGCCACAGGAGAACTTACAGCTTCGGGGAGATTCGTTAAGTATGTCATGCTTTAACCCTTTTGCTTCCATTTTTTTTTACAGTGATTTCCTTGGCCAATCACGGCCATGCCAATACTTGACATAGCTGTCATGGGGTCGGGAGTGAGTTTTTTGTGCTTTTTTTAAGTGATCACTTACCGAACTTTGCCGACTTTTAAGCAAAGTGTCCGGTAAGCAGAGCTCAACCAAACCGCCCAAGCTGCGCACTGACACTGCACATTGTGTACAAGCTACGCACTGACAATTCACATTGTATACAAGCTGCCCACCTACACTGTACATTGTATATAAGCTGCATACTAAAGCCTGCTTTACACGTTGCAATTTCGCATACGATATTGTATGTGATTTGCAACGCCCCCATCTAATGTGCAGCACGTTCAATTTGTTGAAAGTGCCGCACAAACGATTAACCCCCGTCACACGCACTTACCTTCCATACGACCTCGATGTGGGAGGCGAACGTCCACTTCCTGGAGTAGGAGGGACGTTCGGCGTCACAGCGACGTCACGCGGCAGCCGGCCAATAGAAGCGGAGGGGCGGAGCTGAGCGGGACGTAAACATCCCGCCCACCTCCTTCCTTCCGCATTGCTGGCCGGGAGCCGCAGGACGCAGGTAAGATCTGTTCAATGTTCCCCGGGTGTCACACACTGCGATATGTGCTACCCCGGGTATGAGGAACAATCTGACGTTAAATTCTAGAGAAAGGTACGATGTGTATGCGATGAACGTTTTAACGTTCAATCGCACGTACCTGTCACACACTGTAATGTACTTTACGATGCCGGATGTGCGTCACTTACGACGTGACCCCGCCGACACATTGTAAGATACATTGCAGCGTGTAAAGCAGGCTTTACACTGCACATTGTATACAAGCTGCGCACTGACAATGGACATTGTATACAAGCTGCGCACTGACAATGCACATTGTATACAAGCTGCGCACTGACACTGCACATTGTATACAAGCTGCACACTGACATTGTACATTGTATACAAGCTGCGCACTGACAATGCACATTGTATCACAGGGTCAGATCTACAGCGTGTTTCAGAAGATATAAGAAAATACAGAAATGTGAGGGGTGTACTGACTTCTGGGATATACTACAGATAGAAAGAAAGAAAGAGAGAAAGCAAGAAAGAGAAAGAAAGAAAGAAAGAGCAGAGATAAAGAATTCCTTCCTTCACATTAGACTGTGGCTCACCAGCGCCCCTAGCGGCTGACGGTGATAGTGCATGGTGATTTTCCTGGGACTCTCATCTGCTGGAGTCCCGCGATGTATTCCACAGAGTTCATAGTACACTGAGTGAGCCTATGATCCGGGGGGCAGCTGTGCAGAGGGTCTCACACGTTACTATGGTGCCGGGGGCGCTGCTTCCAGTCCCCTTAATGCAACAAGTTCTACCAGAGGTTTAACACGTCCCCTGCCAGCGTCCCCATGGTGCCCTGTGTGTCAGTGACCGACAGCAGCACCCCCTGGCAGGCAGGATGGAGGCTGCTCCGCTCTGCCCCCTGCTGGCCAGAGGATGGCGGCTTCTCTGCTGACTTCTGACCGGCAACCGAGATCCTCAGCAGAGGAAGAAGAGGCAGCAGAGGAGGAGGAGGAAGAGGTAGCAGAGGAGGAGGAAGAAGAAGCAGCAGAAGAGGGGGAAGATGCAGCAGAGGGGGAGGAAGAAGAGGCAGTAGAGGAGAGAGAAGAAGAAGCAGCAGAGGAGGGGTAAGAGGCAGCAGAGGGGGAGGAAGAAGAGGCAGCAGAGAAGGGGGAAGAAGAGGCAGCAGAGGAGGGGGAAGAGGCAGGAGCAGAGGAGGGGGAAAAGAAGCAGCAGAGGTGGGGGAACAGGCAGCAGAGGAGGAGGAAGAAGAGGCAGCAGAGGAAGAAGAAGAAGAGGCAACAGAGAAGGAGGAGAAGAGGCAGCAGAGGAGGAAGAGGCAGAAGAGCAAGAGGAAGAAGAGGCAGTAGAGGAAGAAGAGGCAACAGAGGAGGAGGAGGAGGAAGATGCTGCAGAGGAGGAGGAAGAAGAGGCAGCAGAGGAGGAGGAAGAAGAGGCAGCAGAGGGGGAGGAAGAAGAGGCAGCAGAGGAGGAAGAAAAGGCAGCAGAGGAGGGGGAAGAAGAGGCAGCAGAGGAGGAGGAAGAAGAGGCAGCAGAGGAGGAGGAAGAAGAGGCAGCAGAGGAGGAGGAAGAAGAGGCAGCAGAGGAGGAAGAAGAGGCGGCAGAGGAGGAGGAAGAAGAAGAGGCAGCAGAGGCGGAAGAAGAGGCAGCAGAGGAGGAGGAAGAAGAAGAGGCAGCAGAGGAGGAGGAAAAGGCAGCAGAGGAGGAGGAAGAAGAGGCAGCAGAGGAGGGGGAAGAAGCAGCAGAGGAGGAGGAAGAGGCCGCAGAGGAGGAGGAAGAGGCAGCAGAGGAGGAGGAAGAAGAGGCAGCAGAGGAGGGGGAAGAGGCAGCAGAGGAGGAGGAAGAAGGGCAGCAGAGAAGGAAGAGACAGCATAGGAGGAGTAAGAAGAGGTGTACTGCCCCTGTGCGAGCAGCCGGGCCACTGCCGCCGCTCGGATCCGGATCCGCGATGGCTCGAGGGGTCTCTGGACCCGGGGGTTGGGCGGATACTTGATTAGAAGAAGGGAGGGAGATATGTACAGGGGATTTTTGGAAAGTTTATGACGCCACCCACGGTGCGTGGTAATGTGAGGGACCACCTCTGCCGTTCGGGAGCCCGGTGATGATGGTGTGGCAGCCTGATGTGTAACCCCTCCGTGGGTAGGGGGTTTGTGTCCTGGGGCCCGTTGATGATGGATAGTGTTTGGGTGCCGTTGGGGGATAGGTGCAGGGGGTTTCCAATGTACTCACTCAGTCCTGGAATAACCACACCGACAGCTTGTAAACCAAAGTTCCGAGCACCGCTGTAGTCTGCGGGGAGCACGCCTGACCCCGTGCCCTCGGTGTTGTTAAGGTCTGTGGCCCTATCCCTGGCACCTTAGTCTCGATTAGACCCATTGGTATGAAACTCTTCGGGTCCCACTCACCCGTATGGCTAACGGAGGGAGCTTGCTCTCAGGGTTCACGCGTAGTATTTCTTTTGACTGTAGTGGGAAAGTCCTATCCCATCGGTGCGCTAGTACCCGATTTTGGAGCGTGTTGGGGATGACACTTGAAGTCTTCACCCCCATAGTGTAAATTACCGGAACGCGTGAAGCTACTTTCCGGCCTAGGGTCCACGTACCCCGTCGTGCCCTGGCCTCTGCCCAGTGATAGCTCAAGGCCGCCGGCTGCCCTCCTCGGCAGTCTGTGCCCCTTGACACTGACCCCTGCGACCGGGGTTCCAGCTCCTACCAGGCCCAGACCAGCGTCTGCCACCTAGTACTCAGGAGCCCTGCTCCGTGACCTCTCCTCACGAGAGCCACTTCCTCCTCTCTCCTTCACTCTCAACTCTCACTGTCCTCACTTTCTCCTCATTTTCTCCTCACCAACCCCCCATGTGGACGCCCCTATTCCCTTCAGGCCTCCCAATCTTGTGTGTGGCAGGTTCAAGTGGGAAGTGTTCCTAGGATTTTGGTCGGCAATACTGTTAACAACACCAAAGGACCAGGACCCGTAACCAAGGAGGAGCGGGTACCATGCAGAAGGGCAGATTGCACAATACCCTGTGACCACCTGATAGACCAGTGCGTCACAGAGGTAGCAGAGGAGGAAGAAGAGGCAGCAGAGAAGGAGGAAGAGGCAGCAGAGGAGGAGGAAGAAGAGGCAGAGGAGGAAGAAGAGGAAGGGGAGGAAGAAGAGGCAGCAGAAGAGGGGGAAGAAGAGGCAGAGGAGGAAGAAGAGGCAGCAGAGGAGGAGGAAGAAGAGGCAGAGGAGGAAGAAGAGGCAGCAGAGAAGGAGGAAGAGGCAGCAGAGGAGGAGGAAGAAGAGGCAGAGGAGGAAGAAGAGGCAGCAGAGGAGGAGGAACAAGAGGCAGCAGAAGAGGGGGAAGAGGCAGCAGAGGAGGGGGAAGAGGCAGCAGAGGAGGAAGAAGAGGCAGCAGAGGAGGAGGAAGGGCAGCAGAGGAGGAGAAAGAAGAGGCGGCAGAGGAGGAGAAAGAAGAGGCAGCAGAGGAGGAGGAAGGGCAGCAGAGGAGGAAGAGACAGCAGAGGAGGAGAAAGAAGAGGCAGCAGAGGAGGAGAAAGAAGAGGCAGCAGAGGAGGAGAAAGAAGAGGCAGCAGAGGAGGAAGAAGAAGAGGCAGCAGAGGAGGAGGAAGAAGAGGCAGAGGATGAAGAAGAGGCAGCAGAGGAGGAGGAAGAAGAGGCAGCAGAGGAGGAGTAGGCAGCGGAGGAGGGGGAAGAGGCAGCAGAGGAGAAGGAAGAGGCAGCAGAGGAGAAGGAACAAGAGGCAGCAGAGGAGGGGGAAGAGGCAGCAGAGGAGGAAGAAGAGGCAGCAGAGGAGGAGGAAGAGGCAGCAGAGGAGGAGGAAGGGCAGCAGAGGACAAAGAGACAGCAGAGGAGGAGGAAGAAGAGGCAGCAAAGGAAGAGGAAGAAGAGGCAGCAGAGGAGGAAGAAGAAGAGGCAGCAGAGGAGGAGGAAGAGGCAGCAGAGGAGGAAGAAGAGGCAGCAGAGGAGGAGGAAGAGGCAGCAGAGGAGGAGGAAGAGGCAGCAGAGGAGGAGGAAGAGGCAGCAGAGGAGGAGGAAGGGCAGCAGAGGACGAAGAGACAGCAGAGGAGGAGGAAGAAGAGGCAGCAAAGGAAGAGGAAGAAGAGGCAGCAGAGGAGGAAGAAGAAGAGGCAGCAGAGGAGGAGGAAGAGGCATCAGAGGAGGAGGAAGAGGCAGCAGAGGAGGAGGAAGAAGAGGCAGAGGAGGAAGAAGAGGAAGGGGAGGAAGAAGAGGCAGCAGAAGAGGGGGAAGAAGAGGCAGAGGAGGAAGAAGAGGCAGCAGAGAAGGAGGAAGAGGCAGCAGAGGAGGAGGAAGAAGAGGCAGAGGAGGAAGAAGAGGAAGGGGAGGAAGAAGAGGCAGCAGAAGAGGGGGAAGAAGAGGCAGCAGAGAAGGAGGAAGAGGCAGCAGAGGAGGAGGAAGAAGAGGCAGAGGAGGAAGAAGAGGAAGGGGAGGAAGAAGAGGCAGCAGAAGAGGGGGAAGAAGAGGCAGAGGAGGAAGAAGAGGCAGCAGAGGAGGAGGAAGAAGAGGCAGAGGAGGAAGAAGAGGCAGCACAGAAGGAGGAAGAGGCAGCAGAGGAGGAGGAAGAAGAGGCAGAGGAGGAAGAAGAGGCAGCAGAGGAGGAGGAACAAGAGGCAGCAGAAGAGGGGGAAGAGGCAGCAGAGGAGGAAGAAGAGGCAGAGGAGGGGGAAGAGGCAGCAGAGGAGGAAGAAGAGGCCGCAGAGGAGGAGGAAGGGCAGCAGAGGAGGAGAAAGAAGAGGCGGCAGAGGAGGAGAAAGAAGAGGCAGCAGAGGAGGAGGAAGGGCAGCAGAGGAGGAAGAGACAGCAGAGGAGGAGAAAGAAGAGGCAGCAGAGGAGGAGAAAGAAAAGGCAGCAGAGGAGGAGAAAGAAGAGGCAGCAGAGGAGGAAGAAGAAGAGGCAGCAGAGGAGGAGGAAGAAGAGGCAGAGGATGAAGAAGAGGCAGCAGAGGAGGAGGAAGAAGAGGCAGCAGAGGAAGAGTAGGCAGCGGAGGAGGGGGAAGAGGCAGCAGAGGAGAAGGAAGAGGCAGCAGAGGAGAAGGAAGAGGCAGCAGAGGAGAAGGAACAAGAGGCAGCAGAGAAGGGGGAAGAGGCAGCAGAGGAGGAAGAAGAGGCAGCAGAGGAGGAGGAAGAGGCAGCAGAGGAGGAGGAAGAGGCAGCAGAGGAGGAGGAAGGGCAGCAGAGGACGAAGAGACAGCAGAGGAGGAGGAAGAAGAGGCAGCAAAGGAAGAGGAAGAAGAGGCAGCAGAGGAGGAAGAAGAAGAGGCAGCAGAGGAGGAGGAAGAGGCAGCAGAGGAGGAAGAAGAGGCAGCAGAGGAGGAGGAAGAGGCAGCAGAGGAGGAGGAAGAGGCAGCAGAGGAGGAGGAAGAGGCAGCAGAGGAGGAGGAAGGGCAGCAGAGGACGAAGAGACAGCAGAGGAGGAGGAAGAAGAGGCAGCAAAGGAAGAGGAAGAAGAGGCAGCAGAGGAGGAAGAAGAAGAGGCATCAGAGGAGGAGGAAGAGGCATCAGAGGAGGAGGAAGAGGCAGCAGAGGAGGAGGAAGAGGCAGCAGAGGAGGAGGAAGAGGCAGCAGAGGAGGAGGAAGAGGCAGCAGAGTAGGAGGAAGAAGAAGCAGCAGAGGAGGAAGAAGAAGAGATAGCAGAGCAGGAGGAAGAATAAGCAGCAGAGGAGGAGGCAGAGCAGGAAGAGGCAGCAAAGGTAGAGGCAACAGAGGAGGCAGTAGAGGAAGAGGCAACAAAGGAGGCAGCCGAGGAGGAGAAAGAAGAGGCAGCAGAGGGGGAAGCAGAGGAGGAAAAGGCAGCAGAGGAGGAGAAGGCAGCAGAGGAGGAAGAGGCAGTAGAAAGGAGGCAGCAAAGGAGCAGAGAGCAGTGGAAGAGGCAAAAGAGGAGGCAGCAGAGGAAGAGGAAGCAGAGGAGTAGGAGGCAGCAGAGGAGGAGACAGCAGAGGAAGAGGCAGCAGAGGAGGAGGCAGCAGAAGAAGAGGCAGCAGAGGAGGAGGCAGCAAAGGAAGAGGCAGCAGAGGCGAAGGCAGAGGAGGCAGCAGAGGAGGAGGCAGAGCTCCTCTGTTCTCCGCTCCCCACTTCCAGGGCTGGATCCTCTCTAATTGGTCCTGGGGGAGGCTCTGGGATTTGGGTGGAGGCTGCTCCTCTGCAGCTCACATCATGTAATTGGTCCTCAGTTTCCTTCATATAAACTGGAGGGGAGCAGAGAGCACAGAAGAGGCTGAGAGCAGAGGAGGAGGCAGCCGCGGAGGCAGCAGCAAAGACAGAGGAGGCAACAGCTGAGGCAGCAGAGGAGGCAGCAGAGGAGAGGAGGCATCAGAGGAGGAGGCAGCCGCGGAGGCAACAGCAAAGGCAGAGGAGGCAGCAGAGGAGAGGAGGCAGCAAAGGCAGAGGAGGCAGCAGAGGAGAGGAGGCAGCAAAGGCAGAGGAGGCATCAGAGGAGGAGGCAGCAGAGAAGGAGGCAGCAGAGGAGAGGAGGCAGCAGAGGAGGAGGCAGCCGCGGAGGCAACAGCAAAGGCAGAGGAGGCAGCAGAGAAGGAGGCAGCAGAACTTCTCCAGCAGCTGGCACTCCGGGAGGCGCGCAGGGTTAACTCGTCCGCTGCCAGGTGTTCACCCCGAGGAGCTGCACTGGATTAACCCCTTGCGGACTGCAGATCATTCGCCGGAGCCGCCATGGAGCCGCGGGCCGGTGGCCGGTGCAGGCTGCGCCCCCGGGTCCTGGATGCCTGAGCGGCTGCGGGCGGCGCGGACACTTGTTGCGGGTGTGCAGGATCGCGGCTCCGGCCAGTGGATTACTCGGCGCAGATCTGCCGGGATCCGGGCTGTGCACACACGGAGGGTCCGTCCTCCCGGTGCCAGGCGGGGGCACGGGGCAGCACTTTTGGCTGAGTTGATGGATGCGGCGGAGACTCGGAGGAGCCCGGGATTCGGTGTGTGAGCCCCGGGAGGCAGCGCTCTGTGCCGCGGGGCTGCTGGATGCTGCGGGGGTCTGCGCGGAGCTCGGTGGCCGCCGATGATGGAGACATTGTGGCTTCTCCTCCTGTCTCTGCTCCCCGGATCCAGCAGAGGACAAGGAGCTTACGGTAAGAAACGGGCAGGGAGGATGACTGGGGAGACCGGAGGGCAGGGAGGATGCCCGGGGAGACCGGAGGGCAGGGAGGGTGACTGGGGAGACCGGAGGGCAGGGAGGGTGACTGGGGAGACCGGAGGGCAGGGAGGATGCCCGGGGGGACCGGAGGGCAGGGAGGATGACTGGGGAGACCGGAGGGCAGGGAGGGTGACTGGGGAGACCGGAGGGCAGGGAGGATGCCCGGGGGGACCGGAGGGCAGGGAGGATGACTGGGGGGACCGGAGGGCAGGGAGGATGACTGGGGGGACCGGAGGGCAGGGAGGATGACTGGGGGGACCGGAGGGCAGGGAGGATGACTGGGGGGACCGGAGGGCAGGGAGGGTGACTGGGGAGACCGGAGGGCAGGGAGGATGCCCGGGGGGACCGGAGGGCAGGGAGGATGACTGGGGGGACCGGAGGGCAGGGAGGATGACTGGGGAGACCGGAGGGCAGGGAGGATGACTGGGGAGACCGGAGGGCAGGGATGGTGACTGGGGAGACCGGAGGGCAGGGATGGTGACTGGGGAGACCGGAGGGCAGGGAGGATGACTGGGGAGACCGGAGGGCAGGGAGGATGACTGGGGAGACCGGAGGGCAGGGATGGTGACTGGGGAGACCGGAGGGCAGGGATGGTGACTGGGGAGACCGGAGGGCAGGGAGGATGACTGGGGAGACCGGAGGGCAGGGAGGATGACTGGGGAGACCGGAGGGCAGGGATGGTGACTGGGGAGACCGGAGGGCAGGGAGGATGACTGGGGAGACCGGAGGGCAGGGAGGATGACTGGGGAGACCGGAGGGCAGGGATGGTGACTGGGGGGACCGGAGGGCAGGGAGGATGCCCGGGGGGACCGGAGGGCAGGGATGGTGACTGGGGGGACCGGAGGGCAGGGATGGTGACTGGGGGGACCGGAGGGCAGGGATGGTGACTGGGGAGACCGGAGGGCAGGGAGGATGACTGGGGAGACCGGAGGGCAGGGAGGATGCCCGGGGGGACCGGAGGGCAGGGATGGTGACTGGGGAGACCGGAGGGCAGGGATGGTGACTGGGGAGACCGGAGGGCAGGGAGGATGACTGGGGAGACCGGAGGGCAGGGATGGTGACTGGGGAGACCGGAGGGCAGGGAGGATGACTGGGGAGACCGGAGGGCAGGGAGGATGCCCGGGGGGACCGGAGGGCAGGGATGGTGACTGGGGAGACCGGAGGGCAGGGAGGATGACTGGGGAGACCGGAGGGCAGGGAGGATGCCCGGGGGGACCGGAGGGCAGGGATGGTGACTGGGGAGACCGGAGGGCAGGGAGGGGGACCGGAGGGTGACTGGAGAGACGGGAGGATGACTGGGGAGACTGGAGGGTGACCGGAGAGACTGGGGGGCAGGGAGGATGCCCCGGGGGGACCGGAGGGCAGGGAGGGGGACCGGAGGGTGACTGGAGAGACGGGAGGATGACCGGGGAGACTGGAGGGTGACCGGGGAGACTGGAGGGTGCCTGGGGAGACTGGAGTTCAGGGAGGGTGACCAAGGAGACTGGAGGGCATGGAGGATGCCCGGGGATACCGGAGGTCAGGGAGGATGCCCGGGGAGACTGGAGGATATGGAGGATGCCCGGGGTTGAGGGGCATGGATGATGCTTGGGGAGAGTGGAGGGTATGGAAGATGCCCGGGGAGAGTGGAGGGTATGGAGGATGCCCGGGGTTGAGGGGCATGGATGATGCTTGGGGAGAGTGGAGGGTATGGAAGATGCCCGGGGAGAGTGGAGGGCATGGAGGATGCCCGGGGAGAGTGGAGGGCATGGAGGATGCCGGGGAGAGTGGAGGGCATGGAGGATGCCTGGGGAGAGTGGAGGGTATGGAGGATGCCCGGGGAGAGTGGAGGGTATGGAGGATGCCGGGGAGAGTGGAGGGCATGGAGGATGCCCGGGGAGAGTGGAGGGTATGGAGGATGCCCGGGGAGAGTGGAGGGCATGGAGGATGCCCGGGGAGAGTGGAGGGCATGGAGGATGCCCGGGGAGAGTGGAGGGCATGGAGGATGCCCGGGGAGAGTGGAGGGTATGGAGGATGCCCGGGGAGAGTGGAGGGTATGGAGGATGCTCGGGGAGAGTGGAGGGTATGGAGGATGCCCGGGGAGAGTGGAGGGTATGGAGGGTGCCCGGGGAGAGTGGAGGGTATGGAGGATGCCCGGGGAGAGTGGAGGGCATGGAGGATGCCCGGGGAGAGTGGAGGGCATGGAGGATGCCCGGGGAGAGTGGAGGGCATGGAGGATGCCCAGGGAGAGTGGAAGGCATGGAGGATACCCGGGGAGAGTGGAGGGTATGGAGGATGCCCGGGGAGAGTGGAGGGCATGGAGGATACCCGGGGAGAGTGGAGGGTATGGAGGATGCCCGGGGTTGAGGGGCATAGAAGATGCCCAGGGAGAGTGGAGGGCATGGAGGGTGCTTGGGGAGACTGGAGGATATGGAGCATGCCAGGGGTTGAGGGGCATGGGGGATGCCCATGGAGAGTGCAGAGGCCTTGGGCAGGGATTGTTTCCTGCTCTCCACCTCCCCTCACCACTGTCTGGGGCCCAGATCTCACAAAGTATCAGAAGTGTGAGCCTCTAAATCACCCAAAAGTGAAGATCTTCTTACCCAGCCCGTCCACTATGCCTGATAGACGGCTGTAAACTAGGTGCCCCCCGACACCTCACCCCTTAACTTCTTCTGATATACCCCATAGGGCACAATGAGACCCTCCATAGATCTCTATACTGCAGATCCTCTGCCCCCACAATCTAATATTAGTGTGACCCCCTTTCCTGAAGTTTATCACAATCAGAGCTCAGCTCTGTGCCCTGTCTGGAAGTTTCTGTACCCTCTGCCTGTAATCTGTGGGCACCCCCAGATCTGGTGCCCCTGCTATGCTGAGAGGTCATACTATAGCCCAGGGGTGGGTAGAGATCCCCTTCTGCCCCGGGCACCTGCAGCCCCTGTAGCCAGACTGTGGAGGGGGCAAATATCCAGAAGTCGATCTCATTACCCAGGGTTATTTACTGACACAGGGGGTAATTTACTGACACGGGGGGTTATTTACTGACATGGGGTAATTTACTGACCCAGGGGGTTATTTACTGACACAGGGGACTCTGCGGGGCTCCTAAGATCAGGTCCAGCAGTCTCTTACATCTGGACCTGAGCTACTCGCCTGTTTACTGACAGCGTCTGACCGAGTGTAATATAATGAACAATGGCTTTATATTGTGTGTACTATATATATCGTAAATACCGTATACCCATCCAGGTTGCGACACCTGGACTGTAATAATTCTACAGTATCACATTATATTACTTATTATACTGGGTGCTGTGTTCAGGGCGGCCGGGATACAATGAACTGTAATAAACTATAAGCTACGATTCATCAGTATATTACATTCACCCTGTACTGTACCGTGCTCCATACTGTACTGGTGTATATACTGTACTGGTCTGTATACTGTACTGGGCTGTGTGCTGTACGGGGCTGTGTGCTGTACTGGTGTGTATACTGTACGATGTTCCATACTGTACTGGGCTGTGTGCTGTACTGGTGTATATACTATACTGGGCTGTGTACTGTACTGGTCTATATACTATACTGGAGTGTGTGCTGTACTGGTGGATATACTATACTGGAGTGTGTGCTGTACTGGTGTATATACTGTACGATGCTCCATGCTGTACTGGTGTATATACTATACTGGGCTGTGTGCTGTACTGGTGTATATACTGTGCGATGTTCCATGCTGTACTGGTGTATATACTATACTGGGCTATGTGCTGTACTGGTGTATTAATTGTGCGATGCTCGATGCTGTACTGGTCTTTATACTATACTGGGCTGTGTGCTGTACTGGTGTATATACTGTACTGGGCTGTGTGCTGTACTGGTCTATATACTGTACGATGTTCCATGTTGTACTGGTGTATATACTATACTGAGCTATGTGCTGTACTGGTCTATGTACTATACTGGGCTGTGTACTGTACTGGTGTATATACTGTATGATGCTCCTTGCTGTACTGGTCTATATACTGTGCGATGCTCGATGCTGTACTGCTCTATATACTATACTGGGCTATGTGCTGTACTGGTGTATTAATTGTGCGATGCTCGATGCTGTACTGGTCTTTATACTATACTGGGCTGTGTGCTGTACTGGTGTATATACTATACTGGAGTGTATGCTGTACTGGTGTATATACTGTACGATGTTCCATGCTGTACTGGTGTATATACTATACTGGGCTGTGTGCTGTACTGGTGTATATACTATACTGGTCTGTGTGCTGTACTGGTGTATATACTATACTGGTCTGTGTGCTGTACTGGTGTATATACTATACTGGTCTGTGTGCTGTACTGGTGTATATACACTATACTGGGCTGTGTGCTGTACTGGTGTATATACTATATTGGGCTGTGTGCTGTACTGGTGTATATACTATACTGGGCTGTGTGCTGTACTCGTGTATATACTATACTGGGCTGTGTGCTGTACTGGTGTATATACTATACTGGGCTGTGTGCTGTACTGGTGTATATACTATATTGGGCTGTGTACTGTACTGGTGTATATACTATATTGGGCTGTGTGCTGTACTGGTGTATATACTATAGTGAGCTTTGTGCTGTACTGGTGTATATACTATATTGGGCTGTGTGCTGTACTGGTGTATATACTATACTGGGCTGTGTGCTGTACTGGTGTATATACTATACTGAGCTTTGTGCTGTACTGGTGTATATACTATATTGGGCTGTGTGCTGTACTGGTGTATATACTATACTGGGCTGTGTGCTGTACTGGTGTATATACTATACTGAGCTTTGTGCTGTACTGGTGTATATACTATATTGGGCTGTGTGCTGTACTGGTGTATATACTATATTGGGCTGTGTGCTGTACTGGTGTATATACTATACTGGGCTTTGTGCTGTACTGGTGTATATACTATACTGAGCTTTGTGCTGTACTGGTGTATATACTATATTGGGCTGTGTGCTGTACTGGTGTATATACTATACTGAGCTTTGTGCTGTACTGGTGTATATACTATATTGGGCTGTGTGCTGTACTGGTGTATATACTATACTGAGCTTTGTGCTGTACTGGTGTATATACTATACTGAGCTTTGTGCTGTACTGGTGTATATACTATATTGGGCTGTGTGCTGTACTGGTGTATATACTATACTGAGCTTTGTGCTGTACTGGTGTATATACTATATTGGGCTGTGTGCTGTACTGGTGTATATACTATGCTGGGCTGTGTGCTGTACTGGTGTATATACTATACTGAGCTTTGTGCTGTACTGGTGTATATACTATATTGGGCTGTGTGCTGTACTGGTGTATATACTATACTGGGCTGTGTGCTGTACTGGTGTATATACTATACTGAGCTTTGTGCTGTACTGGTGTATATACTATATTGGGCTGTGTGCTGTACTGGTGTATATACTATACTGAGCTTTGTGCTGTACTGGTGTATATACTATACTGGGCTGTGTGCTGTACTGGTGTATATACTATACTGAGCTGTGTACTGTACTGGTGTATATACTATACTGGGCTGTGTGCTGTACTGGTGTATATACTATATTGGGCTGTGTGCTGTACTGGTGTATATACTATATTGGGCTGTGTGCCATAGACATCATCACAGATTACCAGTGCAGGAGTTGTAGTAAATGAAGGATAATCTGCAGTGGAGCGTTATACTGTTACTGCTGTATTATGTGTCCTGTATTATGAGAGCAGAGCTGTTCTATAATATCCGATGTGCGTGATGGGAGTATACAGCGCTATATACTGTAATCCTGCACTTTGCTGTATATTCCGTCTTTTGGTTCATGATATACATGACTGCACTATATCTTACTGCAATGTAATAATTTATAATCTCCAGTGTAATCCTGCACCCTGTGCTGATAATCCGGCGCTATCCGCTGCGGTGCTCGCTGTATTGTGTGCACGTTGCAGGAGGCAGTATGTGAGGTAGAGGAGCGGTGCGGTGATGAAGTATAATGTCCGCTGATAATGCACCGCGGGGGTGGTCTCTAGTACAATACTATGACTGTGCCCACCCCCGTGTACTCTGTATTACTCCTGGACTGACTACACAGGGCAGGTGAGGTGCAGGGACGCTGCAGAAATGGCCACACTCTACAGTATAATAACCTGCTCTAGTGTAATATACTGTATAATCAGCGCTGTGCCACATGTCCTGCCCCGTGCCCCCCACATTACTGCTCCGTCACCCCTGACTCTGGACATGGGCACATATAGATCAGGGAATAGCACCACACATAGCCATCAGTGTAATAAACACTACTGCACAGTATATACTATACACCAGACTATATACTGCTCTATAGACCCCGGGGGACGCACAGACCCGGCCACAACTTCTGACACTGACACATTTTATCTTTCACATTTTGCCTCTTCGGTGTTTTGCTCTTAGTCGGCCGTTTCTATGGTTACTGCTGTACAATTATAAACATTCCGTAAGTTGTTACATTCTATTGACAAATCCATGAAGTTCCTGCAGAGACTGAATATTCCCTGCGCTGACCCGGATTCTCCAGACTCTGCCCTTCTCCCGGTGTCCGGGTATCGGCTTCTGGGTGGATCCGGACTGACGACCGGTTCTGGTCTCATCAGGGCTCGGACATTATCATAATCTTTAGGTTTTTTGACTTTTTGGGGACAGACCAAAGGTTCTCAATGGGGCTCAGATCTGGGGAGTTTTCCGGCCGTGGAGCCAAAATGTGAAGGTTTTTGTTAGTTCTCACTTTTGACTTGTGACCCGGTCTCCATAATAGGGGAAAAAGCATCATCAGCAGCACATTGTCCTGGAAGATGGGAGAAGTTGTTCTTGAAGGAGTTTAGATCCAATTCTTTATTCATGGCTGGATTCTTAGGTAAAATTGTGAGTGACCCCCTCCATGGATGAGAAGCCCCCGCATATTGTGAGTGACCCCTCCATGGATGAGAAGCCCCCACACATTGTGAGTGACCCCCTCCATGGATGAGAAGCCCCCACACATTGTGAGTGACCCCCTCCATGGATGAGAACCCCCCACACATTATGGTGACCCCCTCCATGGATGAGAAGCCCCAACACATTGTGAGTGACCCCCTCCATGGATGAGAACCCCCCACACATTGTGAGTGACCCCCTCCATGGATAAGAAGCCCCCACACATTGTGACTGACCCCCTCCATGGATGAGAAGCCCCCACACATTGTGAGTGACCCCCTCCATAGATGAGAACCCCCCACACATTGTGAGTGACCCCCTCCATAGATGAGAAGCCCCCACACATTGTGACTGACCCCCTCCATGGATGAGAAGCCCCCACACATTGTGAGTGACCCCCTCCATGGATGAGAAGCCCCCACACATTGTGAGTGACCCCCTCCATGGATGAGAACCCCCCACACATTGTGAGTGACCCCCTCCATGGATAAGAAGCCCCCACACATTGTGAGTGACCCCCTCCATGGATGAGAAGCCCCCACACATTGTGAGTGACCCCCTCCATGAATGAGACAGGTAATGTCCTTGATCCACAGTGAGTGCTGGGATGTTCTGTTTTACTGGCCCCATATGAGGCTGCAGTTTCATGTTTGGGGGTCCGCGGTTAGTCTGGGCATTGTAGTCCTGATACCGTCCAGGAAACAGATCTGAATTCAATCTAAAAAGACAGAATTTTAATGTGGCAACTAGGTCCATAGTTCGTGGGCGCCACTCCGCGTGGATTTAACACTTCCACATTCACTTATAACTAACACCTGTTCACGCATCAAAAACGGCACAAAAAATGGTGTAAAGAGCGAGTAATAAACGCCATGTCTGAAATCAGCCTTGAAGGGGTGGTCTCATCAGAGTCGGCTCCAGACAGAAATAAATATGGCCGCCATTCAGGGGAACAGTCTTTACCCCTTTCCTGCTTTGGCTTCAAAAATTGCAGTTAACGGCCACATGAAAGCCCCCAAAAGCTCCAGTCCATTGGCATCTCTCCTGTGTGTTCTGGGGATGTCAGTCCGCCACCCGCCAGAGCTGCGGATCCATCATCCACCAGGTCTGAGACGCTGCTTATTAGAGGTGACAGGATAAGGACATGGATGGATGTGATGGAGGGCTCATATAACAGACAGCATCATTATCACCGCGCACAGACGCCGCGGATCCAGGGGAAAGCCTCCTCTTTACAACACTGACATCTACAGGCTGAAAGGAGAATGACACTCAAGAGAAGAAAATCATACGGTGCCTAAAGCTGCCCGAGATTGTGGGGCTTCATTTTACAATTTTCAGGATCTGCTTGCTGTCAGTGAATGAGGACGTATTAAACTAGAAAGTGACGGTGCTGTTACCCTCTGACCCCACAAATATCGGGACAACCAGCCCCAGAGACACTTCACACAAGTGCAGATTCCCTGCAGGTATAACATCTCCCTGCCTCCCTTGTCAGCCTGTGTGCGGAGGTATACTGTGGGGCCAGAATCCGGTACCAGCAAAGAGATGCCACGGGTCTGACGTGCAGCAGAATCCGCTGGTCTGACGTGCTGCAGATTTCGCTGGTCTGATGTGCTGCAGATTTCGCTGGTCTGATGTGCTGCAGATTTCGCTGGTCTGATGTGCTGCAGATTTCGCTGGTCTGATGTGCTGCAGAGTCCGCTGGTCTGACATGTTGCAGATTCTGCTTGTTTGAAGTGCCGCAGATTCCACTGGTCTGACGTGCTGCAGATTCTGCTTATCTGGCGTGCTGCAGATTCCGCTGGTCAGAAGCAATGCAGATTCCGCTGGTCTGGCGTGCTGCAGATTCCGCTGGTCTGGCGTGCTGCAGATTCCGCTGGTCTGGCGTGCTGCAGATTCCGCTGGTCTGGCGTGCTGCAGATTCCGCTGGTCTGGCGTGCTGCAGATTCCGCTGGTCTGGCGTGCTGCAGATTCCGCTGGCCTGACATGCTGCAGATTCCGCCAGGCTGACGTGCTGCAGATTTTGCTGGTCTGGCGTGCTGCAGAATCCACTGGCCTGACGTGCTGCAGAATCCGCTGGCCTGACGTGCTGCAGATTCTGCTGGTCTGACGTGCTGCAGATTCTGCTGGTCTGACGTGCTGCAGATTCCGCTGGTCTGACGTGCTGCAGATTCTGCCAGGCTGACGTGCTGCAGATTCCGCTGGTCTGACGTGCTGCAGATTCTGCCAGGCTGATGTGCTGCAGATTCTGCTGGTTTGACGTGCTGCAGATTCCGCCAGGCTGACGTGCTGCAGATTCTGCTGGTCTGACGTGCTGCAGATTCCGCCAGGCTGACGTGCTGCAGATTCCGCCAGGCTGACGTGCTGCAGATTCTGCTGGTTTGACGTGCTGCAGATTCCGCCAGGCTGACGTGCTGCAGATTCCGCCAGGCTGACGTGCTGCAGATTCCGCTGGTCTGACGTGCTGCAGATTCCGCTGGTCTGACGTGCTGCAGATTCCGCTATGCTGACGTGCTGCAGATTCTGCTGGTCTGACGTGCTGCAGATTCCGCCAGGCTGACGTGCTGCAGATTCCGCCAGGCTGACGTGCTGCAGATTCCGCTGGTCTGACGTGCTGCAGATTCCGCTGGTCTGACGTGCTGCAGATTCCGCCGGGCTGACGTGCTGCAGATTCCGCTGGTCTGGCGTGCTGCAGATTCCGCCAGGCTGACGTGCTGCAGATTTTGCTCGTCTGGCGTGCTGCAGAATCCGCTGGCCTGACGTGCTGCAGAATCCGCTGGCCTGACGTGCTGCAGATTCTGCTGGTCTGACGTGCTGCAGATTCCACCAGGCTGACGTGCTGCAGATTCCGCCAGGCTGACGTGCTGCAGATTCCGCCAGGCTGACGTGCTGCAGATTCCGCTGGTCTGACGTGCTGCAGATTCCGCTGGTCTGACGTGCTGCAGATTCCGCCGGGCTGACGTGCTGCAGATTCCGCTGGTCTGGCGTGCTGCAGATTCCGCCAGGCTGACGTGCTGCAGATTTTGCTCGTCTGGCGTGCTGCAGAATCCGCTGGCCTGACGTGCTGCAGAATCCGCTGGCCTGACGTGCTGCAGATTCTGCTGGTCTGACGTGCTGCAGATTCCACCAGGCTGACGTGCTGCAGATTCCGCCAGGCTGACGTGCTGCAGATTCCGCCAGGCTGACGTGCTGCAGATTCCGCCAGGCTGACGTGCTGCAGATTTCGCCAGGCTGACGTGCTGCAGATTCCGCTGGTCTGACATGCTGCAGATTTCGCCAGGCTGACGTGCTGCAGATTCCGCCAGGCTGACGTGCTGCAGATTCCGCCAGGCTGACGTGCTGCAGATTCCGCTGGTCTGACGTGCTGCAGATTCCGCCAGGCTGACGTGCTGCAGATTCCGCTGGTCTGACGTGCTGCAGATTCCGCCAGGCTGACGTGCTGCCCACGATCAGTGAATGAGAACAGGCCATACGCTTGTCATCTGCTCGGTGCTGACTGTATCCAGTCCAGACTGCGCTGAACACATCAGCCTCTGGTCCTTGCTACAATGTATGTTTGCAGGCTGTGTAAGGTTCTGTTCACACTTTGTATTTTGCAATTATGTTTCCAGGTTCTGCTGTAGGAATGGTGACATCACACCAGCCCACAAACCAGAGGCCCCGGGGAGTCCAGGGACTGGCAGGAGGCTGCTCGCAGGGTCCCACCTGGAGGCCCCGGACTAGTGACGTGACCCTTGGACGAGTGTCCGGCAAATCGATTCCATCTTTACTGCAAATGTGTTAGAAAATCTTTCCACGCGATGGATGAAGAATAAGGAGTGACGTAGCCAGGCTGCGCTGTGGTCACTTGTCTTATGAGCAGATTCCCCTGCAGTAACTAAGGCAGCTCTTACATGGGACTGCTGCTTGCATCCTTCCTGTGTTTACTATGGCAGCTCTTACATGGGACTGCTGCTTGCATCCTTCCTGTGTTTACTAAGGCAGCTCTTACATGGGACTGCTGCTTGCATCCTTCCTGTGTTTACTATGGCAGCTCTTACATGGGACTGCTGCTTGCATCCTTCCTGTGTTTACTATGGCGACTCCGGTGTTGATTCAGGGAGAGAGAAATTCCCAGGAAAAAGCAAAGCAGCCAGTGACGACTGGAAACCGTGCGGAGCCGCGAATGCCGGGGTGGAGGACAATGGGGGTTTGTAATGAGCTGCAAGTCTGCCGGACACAGTGCCCACCCGGGGTCTCAGGGACATTCAATGGCCATTGTGTGATGGGGTCACGCCATAAATCTCGGCCTGTTACCCCCGACAAGCGCAGAGGGAGGAATCCATTCATCACATTGTATTTCTTCTTAGAAATCCTAAATCTCTAAGAAAGGTGACGAGTTACGTGGGACTGACAGTAACCGATTCAGCCCTGGATCAGCACTGGAGTGCTTTATATGATTACCGTACATCTGTACCCATGTTTAATCACGTGTGAACCTCACCTGACCCGCCCCTGAATACACTGACCCGCCCCTGAATACACTGACCCGCCCCTAAATACACTGACCCGCCCCTGAATACACTGACCCGCCCCTGAATACACTGACCCGCCCCTGACTACACTGACCCGCCCCTGACTACACTGACCCGCCCCTAAAATGCACTGACCCGCCCCTAAAATGCACTGACCCGCCCCTAAAATGCACTGACCCGCCCCTAAAATACACTGACCCGCCCCTGAATGCACTGACCCGCCCCTGAATGCACTGACCCGCCCCTGAATGCACTGACCCGCCCCTAAAATGCACTGACCCGCCCCTGAATGCACTGACCCGCCCCTGAAATACACTGACCCGCCCCTGAAATACACTGACCCGCCCCTGAAATACACTGACCCGCCCCTGAAATACACTGACCCGCCCCTGAAATACACTGACCCGCCCCTGAATAAACTGACCCGCCCCTGAATACACTGACCGGCCCCTGAATACACTGACCCCGCCCCCTGAATACACTGACCCCGCCCCCAAATACACTGACCCGCCCCCAAATACACTGACCCGCCCCCAAATACACTGACCCGCCCCCAAATACACTGACCCGCCCCCAAATACACTGACCCGCCCCCGACTACACTGACCCGCCCCCAAATACACTGACCCGCCCCCGAAATACACTGACCCGCCCCCGAAATACACTGACCCGCCCCCGAAATACACTGACCCGCCCCCGAAATACACTGACCCCCCGAAATACACTGACCCGCCCCTGAAATACACTGACCCGCCCCTAAAATACACTGACCCGCCCCTAAAATACACTGACCCGCCCCTAAATACACTGACCCGCCCCTGAATACACTGACCCGCCCCTGAATACACTGACCCGCCCCTGACTACACTGACCCGCCCCTGACTACACTGACCCGCCCCTGACTACACTGACCCGCCCCTGACTACACTGACCCGCCCCTGACTACACTGACCCGCCCCTGACTACACTGACCCGCCCCTGACTACACTGACCCGCCCCTGAATACACTGACCCGCCCCTGAATACACTGACCCACCCCTGAATACACTGACCCGCCCCTGAATACACTGAACCGCCCCTGAATACACTGACCCACCCTGAAATGCACTGACCCACCCCTGAATACACTGACCCACCCCTGAATACACTGAACCGCCCCTGAATACACTGACCCGCCCCTGAAATACACTGACCCGCCCCTGAAATACACTGACCCGCCCCTGAAATACACTGACCCGCTCCTGAAATACACTGACCCGCCCCTGAAATACACTGACCCGCCCCTGAAATACACTGACCCGCCCCTGAAATACACTGACCCGCCCCTGAATACCATCGAATGCACTGAGCACTTCCTTAATACAATGCCCCCCACTATTACACTGACTCCCCCATCTACAATGATCTGACCATGAATACCCAAATCCATATTTGAATACACCAATCCACTAATGAATGTACTCAGCAGCCCCTATTACGACGAAACCCCCACTAAATACATTTCCAGATTCCTGATTAT
Source organism: Anomaloglossus baeobatrachus (assembly GCF_048569485.1). Taxonomy (NCBI): domain Eukaryota; kingdom Metazoa; phylum Chordata; class Amphibia; order Anura; family Aromobatidae; genus Anomaloglossus; species Anomaloglossus baeobatrachus. The sequence goes on along the minus strand of NC_134355.1, from coordinate 8,678,418 downwards.
ACTGACTGGCCCCTTAAACGTATCCCCCCTGACTAATCCGACCGCTCCCTGAACACACAGACCCTGACTCTCGACCCCCCTGAATTCTCCGGCAGCCGCTGGACACATTGTTACTATTCTAATTCCACCACTGAGCCGCTAAACTCAGCTTTACTGGGGCTGAAAATATGGTGTTTTATACACTCTCCCCTCTACTACAATCACATGGAAGATCATGGTCTCGGCAGCACATACTGATCACACAGGACAATCACATAGAAGATCACGGTCTCGGCAGCACATACTGATCACACAGGGCAATCACATAGAAGATCATGGTCTCGGCAGCACATACTGATCACACAGGACAATCACATAGAAGATCAAGGTCTCGGCAGCACATACTGATCACACAGGACAATTACATAGAAGATCATGGTCTCGGCAGCACATACTGATCACACAGGGCAATCACATAGAAGATCACGGTCTCGGCAGCACATACTGATCACACAGGGCAATCACATAGAAGATCACGGTCTCGGCAGCACATACTGATCACACAGGACAATCACATAGAAGATCACGGTCTCGGCAGCACATACTGATCACACAGGACAATCACATAGAAGATCATGGTCTCGGCAGCAAATACTGATCACACAGGACAATCACATAGAAGATCAAGGTCTCGGCAGCACATACTGATCACACAGGACAATCACATAGAAGATCATGGTCTCGGCAGCACATACTGATCACACAGGACAATCACATAGAGGATCACCGTCTCGGCAGCACATACTGATCACACAGGGCAATCACATAGAGGATCACCGTCTCGGTAGCACATACTGATCACACAGGGCAATCACATAGAAGATCATGGTCTCGGCAGCACATACTGATCACACAGGGTGATCTGCTGCTGAGAATGATGATTTTTAGGTGCAAAAAAACCTAATTTGACACACTCAGCTCTGCTGCACCAGGTACTACATGTGACACACTCAGCTCTGCTGCACCAGGTACTACATGTGACACACTCAGCTCTGCTGCACCAGGTACTACATGTGACACACTCAGCTCTGCTGCACCAGGTACTACATGTGACACACTCAGCTCTGCTGCACCAGGTACTACATGTGACACACTTAGCTCTGCTGCACCAGGTACTACATGTGACACACTTAGCTCTGCTGCACCAGGTATTGCATGTGACACACTCAGCTCTGCTGCATCAGGTATTGCATGTGACACACTCAGCTCTGCTGCATCAGGTACTACATGTGACACACTCAGCTCTGTTGCACCAGGTATTGCATGTGACACACTCAGCTCTGTTGCACCAGGTATTGCATGTGACACACTCAGCTCTGTTGCACCAGGTACTACATGTGACACACTCAGCTCTGCTGCACAAGGTACTACATGTGACACACTCAGCTCTGCTGCACAAGGTACTACATGTGACACACTCAGCTCTGCTGCACCAGGCACTACATGTGACACACTCAGCTCTGCTGCACCAGGTACTACATGTGACACACTCAGCTCTGCTGCACCAGGCACTACATGTGACACACTCAGCTCTGCTGCACCAGGTACTACATGTGACACACTCAGCTCTGCTGCACCAGGCACTACATGTGACACGCTCAGCTCTGCTGCACCAGGCACTACATGTGACACACTCAGCTCTGCTGCACCAGGCACTACATGTGACACACTAAGCTCTGCTGCACCAGGTACATGTGACACACTCAGCTCTGCTGCACCAGGCACTACATGTGACACACTCAGCTCTGCTGCACCAGGCACTACATGTGACACACTAAGCTCTGCTGCACCAGGTACATGTGACACACTCAGCTCTGCTGCACCAGGTACTACATGTGACATGCTCAGCTCTGCTGCACCAGGCACTACATGTGACACACTAAGCTCTGCTGCACCAGGTACATGTGACACACTCAGCTCTGCTGCACCAGGCACTACATGTGACACGCTCAGCTCTGCTGCACCAGGTCCTACATGTGACACACTCAGCTCTGCTGCACCAGGTACATGTGACACACTCAGCTCTGCTGCACCAGGTCCTACATGTGACACTCAGCTCTGCTGCACCAGGTCCTACATGTGACACTCAGCTTTGCTGCACCAGTAACCTCAGCGACCTCTGACATTGCACTCGGCAGCGACCTCTGACATCGCACTCGGCAGCGACCTCTGACATCGCACTCGGCAGCGACCTCTGACATCGCACTCGGCAGCGACCTCTGACATCGCACTCGGCAGCGACCTCTGACATCGCACTCGGCAGCGACCTCTGACATCGCACTCGGCAGCGACCTCTGACATCGCACTCGGCAGCGACCTCTGACATCGCACTCGGCAGCGACCTCTGACATCGCACTCGGCAGCGACCTCTGACATCGCACTCGGCAGCGACCTCTGACATCGCACTCGGCAGCGCTCGGCTTTGCCATCTGTCGTGTGGGGACATCGTTGGGACATTTCCCTCTGGGTGATTTTTGGCCGCCTCTCTCGGTCAGGAGAGCTGTTCTCGGAAGGATGACGTCTGCATTGATTCATCCGATGAATAAACATGGCCGCCTTGGGTCGTCGCAGGGGGCGGGGCCTCTCACCTGCCATTCATTATACATGGAGGTGGATGGGAGTCTTTACTTTTGCAATTATCTGCTTGAACCTGCGTCTCTGGTCAATTATTAAAGAGCCGGATCGCGGGCAGCGCCAGACTCCGGAGCTCGCAGGTGGCGACTTCAAAGCCGCAGCCGCCATCTATATTTCATACATCCCCGTCTATGGAGACGCCTGGAGCTTATTAATGGAGGTGTGACGATCCGCCATTGTCTGCAGTGTCCTGGGAGACGTCAATATAGTCAGATCACGGAGCATGGATAGAGATAACGCTGTATCCCCCCGCTGCCACACTTGTGTAACCCCCACTAATACAGGTGCGCTCCCGATGACTGACAGGTGTGACTGCCCGAGCTGCGCGGTCCCCCAGCTGTTATATGAGGAGGATAAAGGACTGACATTAGGATCCAGCCAGCTTCAGAGCAGCGCTTACAAGCTCCACAGCAATGAGCCTGCATGCTCTCATTATAAAACAAGTCAACCACATCTGAACAGAGCTCCCAGACCTGACGTCTCCATACTGCCCCCTACTGGGTATATACCTGTATAGAGCTCCCAGACATGACGTCTCCATACTGCCCCCTACTGGTTATACACCTGTACAGAGCTCCCAGACCTGACGTCTCCATACTGCCCCCTACTGGGTATATATCTGTACAGAGCTCCCAGACCTCCCGTCTCCATACTGCCCCTACTGGTTATATATCTGTTCTGTACAGAGCTCCCAGACCTGACGTCTCCATACTGCCCCCTACTGGTTATATATCTGTACAGAGCTCCCAGACCTCCCGTCTCCATACTGCCCCTACTGGTTATATATCTGTTCTGTACAGAGCTCCCAGACCTGACGTCTCCATACTGCCCCCTACTGGTTATATATCTGTACAGAGCTCCCAGACCTGACGTCTCCATACTGCCCCCTACTGGTTATACATCTGTACAGAGCTCCCAGACCTCACGTCTCCATACTGCCCCCTACTGGTTATTCATCTGTAGAGAGTTACCAGACCTGACGTCTCCATACTGCCCCCTACTGGTTATTCATCTGTACAGAGCTCCCAGACCTGACGTCTCCATACTGCCCCCTACTGGTTATATACATCTGTACAGCGCTCCCAGACCTCCCGTCTCCATACTGCCCCCTACTGGTTATACATCTGTACAGAGCTCCCAGACCTCCCGTCTCCATACTGCCCCCTACTGGTTATATACATCTGTACAGAGCTCCCAGACCTCACGTCTCCATACTGCCCTCTACTGGTTATAAATCTGTACAGAGCTCCCAGACCTCCCGTCTCCATACTGCCCCCTACTGGTTATACACCTGTACAGCGCTCCCAGACCTCCCGTCTCCATACTGCCCCCTACTGGTTATACATCTGTACAGAGCTCCCAGACCTGACGTCTCCATACTGCCCCCTACTGGGTATACACCTGTACAGAGCTCCCAGACCTGACGTCTCCATACTGCCCCCTACTGGTTATACATCTGTACAGAGCTCCCAGACCTCATGTCTCCATACTGCCCCCTACTGGTTATATACATTTGTACAGAGCTCCCAGACCTCACGTCTCCATACTGCCCTCTACTGGTTATACATCTGTACAGAGCTCCCAGACCTCACGTCTCCATACTGCCCTCTACTGGGTATATATCTGTACAGAGCTCCCAGACCTCACGTCTCCATACTGCCCCCTACTGGTTATACATCTGTACAGAGCTCCCAGACCTCCCGACTCCATACTGCCCCCTACTGGTTATACATCTGTACAGAGCTCCCAGACCTCCCGTCTCCATATTGCCCCCTACTGGGTATATATCTGTACAGAGCTCCCAGACCTGATGTCTCCATACTGCCCCCTACTGGTTATACACCTGTACAGCGCTCCCAGACCTCCCGTCTCCATACTGCCCTCTACTGGTTATATATCTGTACAGAGCTCCCAGACCTCACGTCTCCATACTGCCCCCTACTGGTTATAGATCTGTACAGAGCTCCCAGACCTCACGTCTCCATACTGCCCTCTACTGGTTATATACATCTGTAGAGAGTTACCAGACCTGACGTCTCCATACTGCCCCCTACTGGTTATATACATCTGTACAGAGCTCCCAGACCTCACGTCTCCATACTGCCTCCTACTGGTTATACATCTGTACAGAGGTCCCAGACCTCCCGTCTCCATACCGCCCCCTACTGGGTATATATCTGTACAGAGCCCCCAGACCTCCCGTCTCCATACTGCCCCCTACTGGTTATACACCTGTACAGCGCTCCCGACCTCATGTCTCCATACAGCCCCTTACTGGTTATACACTTGTACAGCACTCGCAGAGCTCACGTCTCCATACTGCTCCCTACTAGTTATACACCTGTACAGAGCTCCCAGACCTCACGTCTCCATACTGCCCCCTACTGGTTATATACATCTGTACAGAGCTCCCAGACCCGACGTCTCCATACTGCCCCCTACTGGGTATATATCTGTACAGAGCTTCCAGACCTCACGTCTCCATACTGCCCCCTACTGGGTATCCATCTGTGCAGAGCTCCCAGACCTCACGTCTCCATACTGCCCCCTACTTTTTACATCTGTACAGAGCTGCCAGACCTCCCGTCTCCATACTGCCCCCTACTGGTTATATATATCTGTACAGAGCTCCCAGACCTCCCATCTCCATACTGCCCCCTACTGGTTATATATCTGTACAGAGCTCCCAGACCTCCCATCTCCATACTGCCCTCTACTGGTTATATATCTGTACAGCGCTCCCAGACATCACGTCTCCATACTGCCCCCTACTGGTTATATATATCTGTACAAAGCTCCCAGACCTCACGTCGCCATACTGCCCCCTACTGGTTATAGATCTGAACAGAGCTCCCAGACCTCACGTCTCCATACTGCCCCCTATTGGGTATATACCTGTATAGAGCTCCCAGACCTCCCGTCTCCATACTGCCTTCTACTGGTTATATATCTGTACAGAGTTCCCAGACCTGACGTCTCCATACTGCCCCCTACTAGTTATACACATCTGTACAGAGTTCCCAGACATCCCGTCTCCATACTGCCCCCTACTGGTTATAGATCTGTACAGAGCTCCCAGACCTGACGTCTCCATACTGCCCCCTACTGGTTATAGATCTGTACAGAGCTCCCAGACCTCCCGTCTCCATACTGCCCTCTACTGGTTATATACATCTGTACAGAGCTCCCAGACCTGACGTCTCCATACTGCCCCCTACTGGTTATATATCTGTACAGAGCTCCCAGACCTCCCGTCTCCATACTGCCCCCTACTGGTTATATACATCTGTACAGAGCTCCCAGACCTCACGTCTCCATACTGCCCCCTACTGGGTATATATCTGTACAGAGCTCCCAGACCTCACATCTCCATACTGCCCCCTACTGGTTATACATCTGTACAGAGCTCCCAGACCTCCCGTCTCCATACTGCCCCCTACTGGTTATATACATCTGTACAGAGCTGCCAGACCTCCTGTCTCCATACTGCCCCCTACTGGTTATATATCTGTACAGAGCTCCCAGACCTCACGTCTCCATACTGCCCCCTACTGGTTATATATCTGTACAGAGCTCCCAGACCTCACGTCTCCATACTGCCCCCTACTGGTTATATACATCTGTACCGAGTTCCCAGACCTCCCGTCTCCATACTGCCCCCTACTGGTTATATACATCTGTACAGAGTTCCCAGACCTCCCGTCTCCATACTGCCCCCTACTGGTTATATACATCTGTACAGAGTTCCCAGACCTCCCGTCTCCATACTGCCCCCTACTGGTTATATACATCTGTACAGAGTTCCCAGACCTCCCGTCTCCACGTATATGGGTATATATCTGTACACAGAGGTGAGAGCTACCTCTCCTACAATGTAATGCAGGAGCCTTCCTGAGCTCGGCGCGGTGGCTTTCTGGCTATGAGAGCAGCCATGTACCACAGACCCAGTGGGCGTCCTGCAGCAAATCACCACCCGCTGCCATACACAGAACGCTCCACAAGAGGGAGCTACCACTCAGATCTCCAGGTGCAAAGGGGCAGGGGTGTAACTACAATATGTGTAATATTGCACTCAGGCCCCGGAGCCTCCGGGTCCCAAAAATCCTGTATGTAAAGACCAGTGCTATTAAAGACTTGTGATAATTTGGGACCCCGTTGGAGCTTTTGCATTGGGGCCCATGAGCTTCAAGCTACGCCACAGGTCACTGTCTGCGTCAGCCCAGAATTACACTGATCCCCAGCGTCTATTATGTCACAGAGTCTGTAGGAGAACACTACACTTATCTGCCAGGACGGCTGGAGCTTTATTGCAACGTTTGACTCTGAGCTTCTCACTTGTGAAGTTATGTACCAATCCCTGAAATACTCTGTGCTGCTGGAGGATCTTGCTTTTAGAATTATCTAGTTAGATGTCTTTGGTTAAGTATGTATCTGTAATACTCTGTGCTGCTGGAGTTACGACTTCTTTACTATGTAATGCTCAGTCTGCAACATTCTATAGGATCAGTGGAGTGATGGAATGTCCATACATTAAACAGTAACCAGCAGGATAAGGTCCAGATCAGGGCCTGAATACACCAGTATGTAACACCACCAGAATAATCTCAGAGGAAAAAAAAAAAGTCATGTAGTGGTGGGTAAAATGGCACCTGAAGGACCTACCTGTGGTATGTATAGCACCCAGAAATGTGTCCCGTTGAAGCACATGCGAAACACGTGTCGGGACCGGGTCCACATGTGTGGCTGACAGACTCCCTTTCTGGGTGCTATACATACCACAGGTAGGTCCTTCAGGTGCCATTTTACCCACCACTACATGACTTTTTTTTTTTTTTCCTCTGAGATTATTCTGGTGGTGTTACATACTGGTGTATTCAGGCCCTGATCTGGACCTTATCCTGCTGGTTACTGTTTAATGTATGGACATTCCATCACGCCACTAGCCCAGGGGGTATACTATTGATATCTTTTGGTTACTTATATGCCTCCCTGGATATAGTAATACTACTTTCTTACCAGTTTTAGCTAAGGGGTAGTCTGTCTCCCTCCCTGGGACCTTTATCTCTCTCTGTCTCATCTAATTGGATTTTAACTATGTATGTCTAACTACTAACTGTCATCACATGGGATTTTTGATATTTGCACTTTTTGTAATAATAAAAACTGTATACTTTTTCACAACTGTGGTACAGTAGTTTTACTTAAAAAAACCATGATAAATACCCCTTCTTGTTCACAAGTTTTTGTATGTATTCTATGGGGTCCATGTATATTACAACAAATATGAGGTCTGCTCTACTTGGTCTCTGTTTATCTAATTCTATAGGATCAGTGCCCTCCTCCCCTGAAATCCTCTGTGCTGCAGCGAGCGCCTGCTCCTTCCTCTATGTATCTCTGATCATGACCCCTATAAGATCAGCACTCTCCTCTCCTAAAATACTCTGTGCTGCTGGGACCTGCTCCTTCCTCTATGTATCTCTGTGTCCTCCTATAAGATCAGCACTCTCCTCTCCTGAAATACTCTGTGCTGCTGGAGTCTGCTCCTTCCTCTATGTATCTCTGTGTCCTATAAGATCAGTGCTCTCCTCTCCTGAAATACTCTGTGCTGCAGCGAGCGCCTGCTCCTTCCTCTATGTATCTCTGATCATGACCCCTATAAGATCAGTGCTCTCCTCTCCTGAAATACTCTGTGCTGCTGGGACCTGCTCCTTCCTCTATGTATATCTGTGTCCTCCTATAAGATCAGCGCTCTCCTCTCCTGAAATACTCTGTGCTGCTGGGTCCTGCTCCTTCCTCCTCCTTCCTGGGTCCTGTGTCCTCCTATAAGATCAGTGCTTTTCTCCTGAAATACTTTGGGCTGCAGCGAGCCCCTGCACTGTCCTCTATTACTCTCTCTGTGTCCTCCTATAAGATCAGCGCTCTCCTCTCCTGACATCCTCTGTGCTGCTGGGACCTGCTCCTTCCTCTATGTATCTCTGTGTCCTCTTATAAGATCAGTGCTCTCCTCTCCTGAAATACTCTGTGCTGCCGGGACCTGCTCATTCCTCTGTATCTCTGTGACCTCCTATAAGATCAGTGCTTTTCTCCTGAAATACTCTGTGCTGCAGCAAGCCCCTGCATTGTCCTCTGTTACTCTCTCTGTGTCCTCCTATAAGATGGGTTCTGCTGAAGTCCTCTGTGCTGCTGTGAGTAGCTGCTGTCACAGCTGTTGCACAGTCGCCTCTCCCCCGGGCACAGTTACATGAACGCGTTGATCTGTAGTAAGAGCGTTTATTTATGCGGCGTAATCTCCTCTCTTCTTATTTACAATCCGCCGCTCCCCGTGAGGGGATTAATACACAATAAATGGAATCTTTTCAGCCTTTATTTTACTTCTAAATTCTGGAATCATAAACACAAAGCTTTACAGATGCGATGCATTGTGCTCCATTACCCGGAGAGACTGGCGCTGCGAGTCGGCGTGTGCGCCGCGGCTGTATGTGATACCGGTGTCACCGCTGATCCCGTCCATCCCGGGTGATTAATTATAGAATCGCTCCTATTCCTCAGCTTTTCTCCTGTCCCTGCGGATTTGCGTTCGCTGCATACAGGGTATAGTGGTATTTGGGGTGCGGCGGTCGTGTCCCCGTCACATAGAAGTCAATCTGTAATGAGAAATGTTTTCACGATCCGCCATTCTGACCGGATATTTCTCACAGCTGGGTGTTTTGTTACAATGTATCAGTAAAGGATGACACAAAAAAACCCCACAGATTCAAAAATGCCGCAAAATGCAAATAAAAAGGTGCAAAACCTGAGCGGACCTGATGGTGTGAACGCCGCCTGAGAGCGCACAACCTGCAGACACAGAAATCAGGAATTGGGGTCATAATTTAGAGGGGTTTTCTACTTCCCATAAAGTAGATCCCAAATGATTGCAGTCTGTGACGACGGCTCAGAAAGTGGAAACCGCGTTAATGTTAGATTCTCAAGGAACAGAACCGGAAATGTCATGGGCGGGGAGGACGCTGCCGCTGCTGCGCGCTCGCTAATGCTCGGGTCCGGCGCTGTTGCGACTGCTGCTCGGTGGCTCGAGTGGTGGGCCGGATCCGGGGACTCGAGCGGCGCTCCTCGCCCGTGAGTGAAAAGGGTGATGGGTTTTTGGGGAATTTAGTCCGTGACGCCACCCACGGGTTGTGGTGAAGATAGGCACCACCGCTGCTGGTGACGGGGATCCCGGGAGCGATGGTAGGGAGCAGCTGGGATGTTGTTTTCCCCCTCCGTGGGTAGGGGTTGGTGGTCCCGGTGGTGTGACGGGGAGGCAGGGTTGGTGAGGTGCGGGGTTGCAGGGACAGCGCGGCGTGGTGCCGGATGGCACTGTTGTACTCACTCAGTAAGAGATGCACAAAGTCCTCGGTAAACCAAACGGCTGGATGGACGGGTCCCACAGCCGGCTGCAGTGTCTCTCCCCGGACAGGTGATGGCGGCTGTCTTTCCCTGCACCTTTGTGTACTGTTTGACTATGATGGGTCCCCAACGGTAGTCCGCTCCCCGGTGGATGGATGCCGGAGGAGCCCGTTTGCCCGCAGGCGCTGGCCCTTGGGTCTCTAGCCTTAGGCGGTAGCTGTATACCCTCACGGTGTGGGCGGTTGCCTTCTATCGGGTCTTTGGGTGTTGGGAAACTCCTGGGGTTCCTGTTACACTTGGATTTGACTGTTGACGGCGACTCCAAGCCTAGTCGGGGTCCGATAGCCCTGCCTGTGTGTGCTGGCTTCACTTCGCTCCCCGGTCGGTACCGGCGGGCCAATGCCCGACCCCGGTCCTACGGTTCCGCGTTGATTCACCACTCCTGCAGACGGCCACCACCGTCTGCCAACCTTGCTGTCAGTGCCTGAGCCACAAACCCAGACACTCTCCACTTTACTCCTCTCACTTCAACTTCCTCCACTATTGTCCTACTTCCAACTGACACTTTTCCCGCCTCCAGGCCTGTGAACTCCTCGGTGGGTGGGGTCAACTGCTTGGCTCCGCCCCACCTGGTGTGGACATCAGACCCTGGAGGGAGGCAACAAGGATTTTGTGTTTGGCTAATGTTACTGTCTAATGGGGGTGGGGGTGTGTGTTACCTGTGACGACCTGGCTAGTCCAGGGCGCCACAGAAACAGCAGCCCCCCCTCTACACATTGGATGAAAGACAGCAAATCCCCCCAGTTCCGGCAGGGTCGGCTGTCCGTGTACTGTGTGCGGGGTCCCCCGGATGATGTCAGGTTAGGATCGGATGGTTGGATATAAGTCATAAATAAGGAAAAACGTTTGGAACACCATTCTAAGTCTGAACTGGGTGCAAAAACCTAAAAAAACATCACTATGGGGAGTTAAGGTATGCACACCAGTGACTATGGAAGGGGAATACATGTGATAGCAGAAACTGCTGTGTGAATACTGACATGAAAAATCCAATAGCTATATGTAAGAATGAAATGTGAAAAATGGAACCTGCATTACTGCCATGAACATATGAATAAAGAGAAATTTAGCTACTGAATTGATCAATGCAATAGAGCCCCAACACTACGCCAAAGTATTTCTCTACGTTGGGGTCCCGAGCTTGTGTGTGTCCTCTCATACGCATATATAGCCTGGGTCTCAGCGTCCCATACACGGTGAGTTTTGTAACTGCATGAGAGGACACACACAAGCTAGGGACCCCAACGTAGAGAAATACTTTGGCGTAGTGTTGGGGCTCTTCTGCATTGATCAATTCAGTAGCTAAATTTCTCTTTATTCATATATTCATGGCAGTAATGCAGGTTCCATTTTTCACATTTCATTCTTACATATAGCTATTGGATTTTTCATGTCAGTATTCACACAGCAGTTTCTGCTATTCCATGTATTCCCCTTACATAGTCACTGGTGTGCATACCTTATCTCCGCATAGGTTGGATATAAGTCGTCCATCATGTCGTCCAGCGACAATATAACGCACACTCCTCGGCCGGCGTCCCGGGGATGGAGGACACAGATGCACGTGGTCACGTCGAGCGCTCCCGAGTCTGGAGAGATAACTGGCAGCCGAGCCATAGCCCCACCGACCGCTATCCAATGTGTACGGACAGGTATAGGGGCCAAAAGATAGCACCGAACTGGAGTTACCCCAAAACCCCATTGTGGCATCATACGTGGAGACGATTAGTGTCACAGGCCTTCACTGTTGTGGCCTACAAATGGTTAACCAGATGTCCCCCCATCCACATGCCGCTCCTCTCATGACTGTAACGGCAGTAAATATCCCGGCGCTGTCATCCTACTAATCTGCTGACATAAATTCCCCGGTAAGACAAGCCGATGGCTGTGGTGCCACCACGCAGCCGTGACGAGTACCGGATGCCAGCGCCCGGATCTGCGCAGCGCCCTCCTGTAACTGTAGATTTATGGAGAATTATAATGTAATAGTACCCACATACAGTACACCAAGGGAAAGAAATGGGCAGCGCACGTCAGCCGAAAATTAATATGGAAAAACAATATCGGCCTTCTCGATCTTCATGGAGCAATCAGGACCAAAATACAGGTTATCATGGTCAAAAGAGTAGATATGAGGGATCTTCATGCAAAGCTTCCAGCCAAAACCATCATGGTCAAAAAATTGTCATGAAATTGATTAACATTATTGTGTAAGTCCATTACTGACTGCCACAAACCCAAACTGAGAGCCTCAGACCATAACTGAAAGCCACAAACCATAACTGAAAACCACAGTCTATAACTGAAAGCCTCAGACCATAAGTGAGAGCCACACACCATAACTGAGAGCCGCAATTCATAACTGAGTGCCACAGACCATACCTGAGAGTCACAAACCGTAACGGAGAGCCACAATCTATAACTGAGAGCCAAAGTCCATAACTTAGTGCCACAGAACGTAACTGAGAGTCAGACCATAACTGAAAGCCACAGTCCATATCTGAGAGTCACAGACCATAACTGAGTGCCACAGACCATAACTGAGTGCCACAGACCATAACTGAGAGCCACAGACCATAACTGAGAGCCACAGACCATAACTGAGAGCCACAGACCATAACTGAGAGCCACAGACCATAACTGAGAGCCACAGACCATAACTGAGAGCCACAGTCCATAACTGAGAGCCACAGTCCATAACTGAGAGCCACAGACCATAACTGAGAGCCAGAGACCATAACTGAGAGCCAGAGACCATAACTGAGAGCCACAGTTCATAACTGAGTGCCACAGACCTTACCTGAGAGTCACAAACCGTAACTGAGAACCACAATCTATAACTGAGAGCCAAAGTCCATAACTTAGTGCCACAGAACTTAACTGAGAGCCACAATCCATTAACTAAGAGTCACAGTCCATAACTGAGAGCCACAGTCTATAACTGAGTGTCACAGACCATAACTGAGAGTCACAGACCATAACTGAGAGTCACAGACCATAACTGAGAGTCACAGACCATAACTGAGAGTCACAGACCATAACTGAGAGTCACAGACCATAACTAAGAGCCACAGTCCATAACTAAGAGCCACAGTCCATAAATAAGAGCCACAATCTATAACTGAAAGCCACAGACCATAACTGAGAGCCACACACCATAACTGAGAGCCACAGACCATAACTGAGAGCCACAAACCATAACTGAGAGCCACAGTCCATAACTGAGAGCCACAGTCCATAACTGAAAGCCACAGACCATAACTGAGAGCCACAGACCATAACTGAGAGCCACAGACCATAAGTGAGTGCCACAGACGATAACTGAGAGCCACAGGCCATAACTGAGAGCCACAGGCCATAACTGAGAGCCACAGGCCATAACTGAGAGCCACAGTCCACAATTGAGAGTCACAGACCATAACTGAGAGCCACAGACCATAACTGAGAGTCACAGTCAGTTTCTGAGCGCTGAACTCCAGGTTACAGGTACAGCTGCCCCTTCTTGTTGAATAGAGAATATTTCTCGAGTCTAAAAGCTGAAGCTCAGCCGTATTAAAGGCTCAAACACGTTTATCTGGAGCTCTATGTTTGATCTGACGCTCTTTGTTTTATCTGGAGCTCTATGTTTGATCTGGAGCTGTATGTTTGATCTGGAGCTGTATGTTTGATCTGGAGCTGTATGTTTAATCTGAAGCTGTATGTTTAATCTGGAGCTCTATGTTTAATCTGGAGCTGTATGTTTAATCTGGAGCTCTATGTTTGATCTGGAGCTCTATGTTTGATCTGGAGCTCTATGTTTGATCTGGAGCTCTATGTTTGATCTGGAGCTCTATGTTTGATCTGGAGCTCTATGTTTGATCTGGAGCTCTATGTTTGATCTGGAGCTCTATGTTTGATCTGGAGCTCTATATTTAATCTGGAGCTCTATGTTTGATCTGGAGCTCTATGTTTGATCTGGAGCTCTATATTTAATCTGGAGCTCTATGTTTGATCTGGAGCTGTATATTTTATCTCTAGCTCTATGTTTGATCTGGAGCTGTATGTTTTATCTCTAGCTCTATGTTTTATCTGGATCTCTATGTTTAATCTGGAGCTCTATGTTTAATCTGGAGCTCTATGTTTAATCTGGAGCTCTATGTTTAATCTGGAGCTCTATGTTTAATCTGGAGCTCTATGTTTGATCTTGAGCTCTATGTTTGATCTTGAGCTCTATATTTAATCTGGAGCTCTAGGTTTGATCTGGAGCTCTAGGTTTGATCTGGAGCTGTATGTTTTATCTGGAGCTCTATGTTTAATCTGGAGCTCTATGTTTAATCTGGAGCTCTATGTTTAATCTGGAGCTCTATATTTAATCTGGAGCTCTATGTTTGATCTGGAGCTCTATATTTAATCTGGAGCTCTATGTTTGATCTGGAGCTGTATATTTTATCTCTAGCTCTTTGTTTGATCTGGAGCTGTATGTTTTATCTCTAGCTCTATGTTTGATCTGGAGCTCTATGTTTTATCTGGAGCTCTATGTTTAATCTGGAGCTCTATGTTTAATCTGGAGCTCTATGTTTGATCTTGAGCTCTATATTTAATCTGGAGCTCTAGGTTTGATCTGGAGCTCTAGGTTTGATCTGGAGCTGTATGTTTTATCTGGAGCTCTATGTTTAATCTGGAGCTCTATGTTTAATCTGGAGCTCTATATTTAATCTGGAGCTCTATGTTTGATCTGGAGCTGTATGTTTAATCTGGAGCTGTATGTTTAATCTGGAGCTCTATGTTTGATCTGGAGCTCTATGTTTGATCTGGAGCTCTATGTTTGATCTGGAGCTCTATGTTTGATCTGGAGCTCTATATTTAATCTGGAGCTCTATGTTTGATCTGGAGCTCTATGTTTGATCTGGAGCTCTATATTTAATCTGGAGCTCTATGTTTGATCTGGAGCTGTATATTTTATCTCTAGCTCTATGTTTGATCTGGAGCTCTATGTTTAATCTGGAGCTGTATATTTTATCTCTAGCTCTATGTTTGATCTGGAGCTCTATGTTTAATCTAGAGCTCTATGTTTAATCTTGAGCTCTATGTTTAATCTTGAGCTCTATGTTTGATATTGAGCTCTATATTTAATCTGGAGCTCTAGGTTTGATCTGGAGCTCTAGGTTTGATCTGGAGCTGTATGTTTTATCTGGAGCTCTATGTTTAATCTTGAGCTCTATGTTTGATATTGAGCTCTATATTTAATCTGGAGCTCTATGTTTGATCTGGAGCTGTATGTTTGATCTTGAGCTCTATGTTTGATCTTGAGCTCTATATTTAATCTGGAGCTCTAGGTTTGATCTGGAGCTCTAGGTTTAATCTGGAGCTCTAGGTTTGATCTGGAGCTCTAGGTTTGATCTGGAGCTGTATGTTTTATCTGGAGCTCTATGTTTAATCTGGAGCTCTATGTTTGATCTCTAGCTCTATGTTTAATCTGGAGCTCTATGTTTGATCTGGAGCTCTATGTTTAATCTGGAGCTCTGTTTAATCTGGAGCTCTGTTTAATCCGGAGCTCTATGTGTAATCCGGAGCTCTATGTTTGATCCGGAGCTCTATGTTTGATCCGGAGCTCTATGTTTGATCCGGAGCTCTATGTTTTATCTGGAGCTTTATGTTTTATCCGGAGCTTTATGTTTTATCCGGAGCTTTATGTTTTATCCGGAGCTCTATGTTTGATCCGGAGCTCTATGTTTGATCCGGAGCTCTATGTTTGATCCGGAGCTCTATGTTTTATCCGGAGCTTTATGTTTTATCCGGAGCTTTATGTTTTATCCGGAGCTTTATGTTTTATCCAGAGCTCTATATTTAATCTGGAGCTCTATGTTTGATCCGGAGCTCTATGTTTGATCCGGAGCTCTATGTTTGATCCGGAGCTCTATGTTTAATCTGGAGCGCTATGTTTTATCCGGAGCTCTATGTTTGATCTGGAGCTCTATGTTTAATCTGGAGCTCTATGTTTAATCTGGAGCTCTATGTTTAATCTGGAGCTCTATGTTTTATCCGGAGCTCTATGTTTTATCCGGAGCTCTAGGAATAATCTGGAGCTCTAGGTTTGATCTGAAGCTGTATGTTTTATCTCTAGCTCTATGTTTGATCTGGAGCTCTATGTTTTATCCGGAGCTCTATGTTATATCTGGAGCTCTATGTTTTATCTGGAGCTCTAGGAATAATCTGGAGCTCTATGTTTGATCTGGAGCTGTATATTTTATCTCTAGCTCTATGTTTGATCTGGAGCTCTATGTTTGATCTGGAGCTCTATATTTTATCTCTAGCTCTATGTTTGATCTGGAGCTCTGTTTAATCTGGAGCTCTGTTTAATCTGGAGCTCTGTTTAATCTGGAGCTCTGCTTAATCCGGAGCTCTATGTTTAATCCGGAGCTCTATGTTTAATCCGGAGCTCTATGTTTGATCCGGAGCTCTATGTTTGATCCGGAGCTCTATGTTTGATCCGGAGCTCTATGTTTGATCCGGAGCTCTATGTTTGATCCGGAGCTCTATGTTTGATCCGGAGCTCTATGTTTGATCCGGAGCTTTATGTTTTATCCGGAGCTTTATGTTTTATCCGGAGCTCTATATTTAATCTGGAGCTCTATGTTTGATCCGGAGCTCTATGTTTGATCTGGAGCTCTATGTTTAATCTGGAGCTCTATGTTTTATCCGGAGCTCTATGTTTTATCCGGAGCTCTATGTTTTATCCGGAGCTCTAGGAATAATCTGGAGCTCTAGGTTTGATCCGCACCTCTATGTTTGATCCGCAGCTCTATGTTTGATCCGGAGCTCTATGTTTGATCCGGAGCTCTATGTTTGATCCGGAGCTCTATGTTTTATCCGGAGCTCTATGTTTTATCCGGAGCTCTATGTTTGATCTGGATCTCTATGTTTTATCTGGAGCTCTATGTTTAATCCGGAGCTCTATGTTTTTTTCCGGAGCTCTATGTTTATCCGGAGCTCTATGTTTTATCCGGAGCTCTATGTTTTATCCGGAGCTCTATGTTTTATCTGGAGCTCTATGTTTTATCCGGAGCTCTATGTTTTATCCGGAGCTCTATGTCTGATCTGGAGCTTTTGTGGTGCTCCCAGCACTTGCACCCAAGTAGGGATTTTAAATAGCCGATTCCTCCTGGATCAGTTTTTGTTAACATTGGAGTCTACTGATCACAGATCCATTAACTGATTGCTATCCAGTCATTTGTGAAGAATCCGTTAGTTTCTTACTGGATCAATTTCAAATGAAGATAAATAGTGATCAGGTAAGGGATCCGTTCTCCATACACTCCAATGTTAAAAGAACAGATCCGGCTGAAATCAGTTTTTTTAAAATAGAAAAAATAATTGTATCTGCAGAACTTTGTTGTCAGTGGATCTCTGCTGGATCTGTTTACAGGACGTGTGACCTCGGCCTTATCAGTAATGTGGCATGCGGCTTTTTGGAAAATTAACTCATAAATAGTGTTCATAACATTTGGGAGGGGGAGGGGTGATATTTGGGACCTCCACTGGTCTCATTAGCAGATTCGCACTGATTTTTAGATAATTGGTGTCATTTTGTCCAAACATTTCCCTATTCATCACTACATTTCCTTACACAAAAAAATAAAAAAATAAACTCACAATGAAAATAAAATCACAATAAATGAAATCTGACACTTATTAAATAATCACCGGAAAAAGGGAAAATCCCCCACGACGTGGAAGAGAGGGGTCCCCGCTGCTCATAGTCTGCAACACTGTATAAAACATTGTCTGGAGATTTGTGCACAATGCTGCTGGCTGTCACTGCGGCTGTCACTGCGGCTGTCACTGTAACTGTAACTGTCTGTGGCTGTCACTGCGGCTGTCACTGTAACTGTCACTGTAACTGTCATTGTGACTGTAACTGTCTGTGGCTGTCACTGCGGCTGTCACTGCGGCTGTCACTGCGGCTGTCACTGTAACCGTCACTGTAACTGTCATTGTGACTGTAACTGTCTGTGGCTGTCACTGCGGCTGTCAATGTAACTGTCACTGTAACGGTCATTGTGACTGTCAC
This sequence comes from Anomaloglossus baeobatrachus, assembly GCF_048569485.1. Classification (NCBI taxonomy): domain Eukaryota; kingdom Metazoa; phylum Chordata; class Amphibia; order Anura; family Aromobatidae; genus Anomaloglossus; species Anomaloglossus baeobatrachus. The sequence goes on along the minus strand of NC_134355.1, from coordinate 8,660,249 downwards.
TGTAACTGTCTGTGGCTGTCACTGCGGCTGTCACTGTAACCGTCACTGTAACTGTCATTGTGACTGTAACTGTCTGTGGCTGTCACTGCGGCTGTCAATGTAACTGTCACTGTAACGGTCATTGTGACTGTCACTGTAACTGTCTGTGGCTGTCACTGTAGCTGTCCCTATGGCTGTCACTGTGGCTGTCCCTATGGCTGTCACTGTGGCTGTCACTGTAACTATGGCTGTCACTGTAACTGTCATTATGACTGTCTCTGTGGCTGTCTCTGCCATCAGCTGTAATTTATTAACAATAGCATTATCAGTATTACACTGAGCGTCTCTGGATAACACATCACATCCACATCATATCGCAGCTTGTTTGGTGACTGGAGCTTAAACCGTCCATGGAGTCCGAGGCCGCAGCCTCCTGCTTTCTGGGGTAGTGCTGAGTCCGTCCATCTTTCTTTTCATACACACTTTCCGAGGCTGCAGTCGCTCAGTTTTTTCCCCTCTTTTCTGGGATGGCGTTTGTACATTTTTTCGTGCACACTTTCTGCGGGCGTCCGAGGCAGCGGCTCCGGAGTTTGGATACTTGGAATATTAGGTTAGAGACGCCTGTTTATCTTCTAAACCTTTTGTTCTCCTTGGAATGTGGCATGTTAGACCTTCATGTTACCTGGAAATCAGGACGAAGGGCGTTATATAAACTGCCCGAGTCCTGCTGTCTCCTCATCACCTCCGGCTGGCGGACCACCATCACTGTCCTCCGCACGGCTGGCGGACCACCATCACCGTCCTCCGCATGGTTGGCGGACCACCATCACCGTCCTCCACACGGTCGTCAGACCACCATCACCGTCCTCCGCACGGTCGGCGGACCACCATCACCTTCCTCCGCACGGCCGGCAGACCACCATCACCTTCCTCCGCACGGCCGGCGGACCACCATCACCTTCCTCCACACGGCCGGCGGACCACCATCACAGTCCTCCTCACGGCCGGCAGACCACCATCACCGTCCTCCTCACGGCCGGCAGACCACCATCACCTTCCTCCGCACGGCCGGCAGACCACCATCACCTTCCTCCGCACGGCCGGCGGACCACCATCACCTTCCTCCGCACGGTCGGCGGACCACCATCACCGTCCTCCTCACGGCTGGCGGACCACCATCACTGTCCTCCTCAAGGCTGGCGGACCACCATCACCTTCCTCCGCACGGCCGGCGGACCACCATCACCGTCCTCCTCACGGCTGGCGGACCACCATCACCTTCCTCCGCACGGTCGGTGGACCACCATCACCGTCCTCCTCACGGCTGGCGGACCACCATCACCTTCCTCCTCACGGCTGGCGGACCACCATCACGGTCCTCCTCACAGTCAGCGGCTGCGTCCAGCTCTCAGTTTATCTTTCATCCAAATTTTAGAGACAATTGTTAGTAATCATCATCTGCTCAGTCCTGATATTCCGGGAATATTAATGACAGAATGTGCCGAGCGTCCACCATCACTGCAGGACAGAGAGGTTGATGAGGTCCCACAAGGACAAGTGTTAATTAGCGACAATGGCGAGCGACTGTTATCAGATCTGCGGATCCTCATCTCTACAGTAGACAGCGAGGTCCGGCTCCAGCTTCCCCCCGGGGATGATGGGATCTTTATTCCCTTTGTCCAGTGCAGTGGGGTAGGAAATTTCATGTTGCGGCGTCAGAGTTCTGTAACTGGGGGAGCGATGAGCGAGATCGTTTACACCAAACGCACGAGTACATGCGAGACGTGGAGGAAGAAAGGTCACCATCATACCAGCGGACGTATTCCCATCAATTACCGTCTGTGTTCCTCAGGGTTCAGTCCCAGGTCCCCTCCTCTTAATGTTGAGGTTCTTCAGGGTTCAGTCCTAGGTCTCCTCCTCTTAATGTCGAGGTTCTGAAGGGGTTCATTCCTAGGCCCCCTCCTCTTACTGTCTGTGTTCCTCAGGGTTCAGTCCTAGGTCTCCTCCTCTTAATGTCTGTGTTCCTCAGGGTTCAGTCCTAGGCCCCCTCCTCTTACTGTCTGTGTTCCTCAGGGTTCAGTCCTAGGTCTCCTCCTCTTAATGTCTGTGTTCCTCAGGGTTCAGTCCTAGGCCTCCTCCTCTTACTGTCTGTGTTCCTCAGGGTTCAGTCCTAGGCCCCCTCCTCTTACTGTCTGTGTTCCTCAGGGTTCAGTCCTAGGTCTCCTCCTCTTACTGTCTGTGTTCCTCAGGGTTCAGTCCTAGGCCCCCTCCTCTTACTGTCTGTGTTCCTCAGGGTTCAGTCCTAGGTCTCCTCCTCTTACTGTCTGTGTTCCTCAGGGTTCAGTCCTAGGCCCCCTCCTCTTACTGTCTGTGTTCCTCAGGGTTCAGTCCTAGGTCTCCCCCTCTTACTGTCCATGTTCCTCAGGGTTCAGTCCTAGGCCCCCTCCTCTTACTGTCTGTGTTCCTCAGGGTTCAGTCCTAGGTCTCCTCCTCTTACTGTCAGGGTTCCTCAGGGCTCAGTCCTAGGCCCCATCCTCTTAATGTCGGGGTTCCTCAGGGTTTAGTCTCAGGTCTTCTCCTTTTAATGTCGAGGTTCCTCAGGGCTCAGTCCTAGGTTTCCTCCTTTTAAGGCCCATTTCACACGTCAGTGAAAAACACAGACGTTTTTCACTGGCGTGTAAAACACGCACATGTCCCTGCTTGTGCTGTGAATCTCGGCACACGTGGGTTGTCTAAGTGCAATCCGGGCTCCGTTCTCCGTGGCCCGTGATTGCACTTAGAAATCAACTCACCTGCGTCCGCTCCCGCTCTCCATGGTGCTGAATCCTCCCGCGGTGCAGCATCCGGCCGGCGCTGACCCCCGCAGCAGCTGCTTCCGGGTCGGCTGTGTCGTGCATCATTAATATGCGCGACAGTAATGAGCCGGCACAGAAGCAGCAGGCTGCACGGGCTGCAGAGGACATCGCTGGACGCCGGGTGAGTTAAAATGTTTTTTATTTTAAATGCACGTTTTTTTCTGGCACGTGTTTCACGGACCACACCACTGCGTGGTCCGTGGAACATCAGTGATGTCAGAAAAAAAATGGACATGTCTCCGTGCGGCAATCACGCACACGCGGGTACACCGCACGGAGACACGTGCAGTGAAAAGTCACTGATGTGTGAGCAGACCCTTCATTATAATGTGTCTGCGTATGTCAGTGATTCTGGTACGTTTAAAAAAAAAAAGCACAAACGTCCCAGAATCACTGACGTGTGAAAGGGGCCTTATGTTGAGGTTCCTCATGGCTCAGTGCTAGGTCTCCTCCTCTTATTGTCAGGGTTCCTCGGGGTTCAGTCCTAGGTCTCCTCCTCTTAATATCGGAGTTCCTTAGGGCTCAGTCGTAGAGCCCCTTCTCTATACATCGCCCCTATTATTATTTATTATTATAGCGCCATTTATTCCATGGCGGTTTACAAGTGAGAGAGGGTATACGTACAACAATCATTAACAGTACATAACAGACTGGTATAGGAGGAGAGAGGACCCTGCCCGCGAGGGCTCACAGTCTACAGGGAATGGGTGATGGTACAATAGGTGAGGACAGAGCTGGTTGCGCAGTGGTCTACTGGACTGAGGGCTATTGTAGGTTGTAGGCTTGTTGGAAGAGGTGGGTCTTAAGGTTCCTCTTGAAGCTTTCCACGGTAGTGGAGAGTCTGATGTGCTGAGGTAGAGCGTTCCAGAGTATGGGGGAGGCACGGGAGAAATCTTGTACGCGATTGTGGGAAGAGGAGATAAGAGAGGAGCAGAGAAGGAGATCTTGTGAGGATCTAAGGTTGCGTGCAGGTAGGTACTGGGAGACTAGGTCACAGATGTAGGGAGGAGACAGGTTGTGCATGGCTTTGTATGTCATGGTTAATGTTTTGAACTGGAGTCGTTGGGCGATGGGAAGCCAGTGAAGGGATTGGCAGAGTGGCGAGGCTGGGGGGTAGCGAGGGGAGAGGTGGATTAAGCGGGCCGCAGAGTTTAGGATAGATTGGAGGGGTGCAAGAGTGTTGGAAGGGAGGCTAGAGAGCAGGAGGTTGCAGTAGTCAAGGCGGGAGATGATGAGGGCATGCACTAATGTTTTTGCTGATTCTTGGTTAATCAGACAGATATGTCCATCAGTAGATTTGGTTTCCAGCATCATCTCTCTGCTGATGACACCAGTTATACTGATCATCTCCTGACATCACCCCACATTACTAAACAATACCAGAGATTGTCTGTCCGCTGTTTCTAACATCATGTCCTCCCTCTGTCTGCAACTGATTCTCTCCAAAAACTGAACTGCTCATGTTTTCCCCTCTGCTAATCTACTCTGCTGATTAGTCACTAGTAAAGCTGGGACCATCAGGGAGGCAGATGGCACGGCCGGGGTGGATGGACACAGTCACTAGTAAAGTAAAGGAAGGATCACCGGTGAGGCACATGGCACGGCCGGGAAGGACGGCCACCGGGGTACTGATGAGACCAGGAGACAGGACGTGGTATACTGTAGCGGAAGCACAGCGGACAAGGGGACCTGACAGCTAGCTTGCTAGGGAACAAACCAATAACTAACTAAATATGTTGCTCAGGCACCTCCCCTAGTGGGAGAGTGTCTTATGTACCCAGTGACTGTCAGCGATAGGCTGAGAGGCACTTTCAGGAAATGACATGCTGGCCCTTTAACAGAAGGGCAGCTGTGCACAGGAGCACCCTAGGAGCACCCCTGGAGGGCGTGTGTGGTGTACACAGATCCCGGGAGGAGGAAGCAGAGAACACCCACATGGAGGACTGCGGGGAAGTCAGGCAGTTTGGTGCGAGCCGGTCGTGGCAGTGAGTGAGTGGGCATCCCTGCAGGGAGGAGGGCGAGCGGTGCAGGGACGCCGGCGCTTCATCCTGCACAACCACTTCTCTTCTGCTGATTACCACAGGTCCTTCACCATAACTTCTCTGCTGAGCTCCACCCATTATGGTCACATGATTGTGACATCAGCACAGGTCCTGCACAACCACTTCTCTTCTGCTGATTACCACAGGTCCTTCACCATAACTTCTCTGCTGAGCTCCACCCATTATGGTCACATGATTGTGACATCAGCACAGGTCCTTCACCACCATTTCTCCAATGTTGAGCTCCGGAGCTGAGCATTGGAGAAGTGGTTGTGCAGGACCTGTGCTAATGCATGATCATGTGACCGTAATGGGCGGAGCTCAGCAGAGAAGTGATGGTGAAGGACCTGTGGTAATCAGCAGAAGAGAAGTAATTGTGCAGGACCTGTGCTGATGTCACGACCATGTGACTGTAGTGGGTGTAGCTCCGCAGAGAAGTGATGGTGAAGGACCTGTGGTGTAATCAATTACACTGCAGGGGGCGTGACTAAGTTAAAAAAGAATCATGGCTGAACTTGAGTGACAGTGACTGATTTCAGCAGAAGCTCCGCCCCTATGACTGATACTAATGTACTTACTGCATTCGCCTGAGCATATACAGTCTTTTTGTAAGATAAATCCATAGATTTATAAAAAACAAACAAAAAAAAAAACCAACACGGACATGGGATGAACCAAATCTCTGCTGGATACCAGTGAGCTTAGCCACAAGGAGGCAATGCCCAAAAAGAGAAGGGATCTACTGACCCCCATCCTGCCAACATAAACCATGGGGACCCGCAATGTTCCCTAAAACTAAACTGGAGAGCTTTCTTTTCTACTGACAGCTTTTTGCATTCCATTTTTCTATTGGATGACGTCATCGCAGCAGGAGAGATGACATCATCGCAGCAGGAGAGATGACATCATTGCAGCAGGAGAGATGACGTCATTGCAGCAGGAGAGATGACGTCATCGCAGCAGGAGAGATGACGTCATCGCAGCAGGAGAGATGACGTCATCGCAGCAGGAGAGATGACGTCATCGCAGCAGGAGAGATGACGTCATCGCAGCAGGAGAGATGACGTCATCGCAGCAGGAGAGATGACGTCATCGCAGCAGGAGAGATGACGTCATCGCAGCAGGAGAGATGACGTCATCGCAGCAGGAGAGATGACGTCATCGCAGCAGGAGAGATGACGTCATCGCAGCAGGAGAGATGACGTCATCGCAGCAGGAGAGATGACATCATCGCAGCAGGAGAGATGACATCATCGCAGCAGGAGAGATGACATCATCGCAGCAGGAGAGATGACGTCATCGCAGCAGGAGAGATGACATCATCGCAGCAGGAGAGATGACATCGCAGCAGGAGAGATGACGTCATCGCAGCAGGAGAGATGACGTCATCGCAGCAGGAGAGATGACGTCATCGCAGCAGGAGAGATGACGTCATCGCAGCAGGAGAGATGACATCATCGCAGCAGGAGAGATGACATCATCGCAGCAGGAGAGATGACATCGCAGCAGGAGAGATGACGTCATCGCAGCAGGAGAGATGACGTCATCGCAGCAGGAGAGATGACGTCATCGCAGCAGGAGAGATGACGTCATCGCAGCAGGAGAGATGACATCATCGCAGCAGGAGAGATGACATCATCGCAGCAGGAGAGATGACATCATCGCAGCAGGAGAGATGACATCATCGCAGCAGGAGAGATGACGTCATTGCAGCAGGAGAGATGACATCATCGCAGCAGGAGAGATGACATCGCAGCAGGAGAGATGACGTCATCGCAGCAGGAGAGATGACGTCATCGCAGCAGGAGAGATGACGTCATCGCAGCAGGAGAGATGACATCATCGCAGCAGGAGAGATGACGTCATCGCAGCAGGAGAGATGACATCATCGCAGCAGGAGAGATGACATCATCGCAGCAGGAGAGATGACATCATTGCAGCAGGAGAGATGACATCATCGCAGCAGGAGAGATGACATCATTGCAGCAGGAGAGATGACATCACTACTGTAAAAGTTATATAGATTTTTGTACAGAAAGTTTTTGGTCCTGATAAATCGAAGCTTTGACAACAACATCTTTCCGACTTAAAAATCTCTGAAATTTCGCATTATTTGGTGCAGCTGGTGACTGCGGTAAACTTTTGTGACTTTTCAGATTCTTGCACCATTTTTATCCAGATGTGATAGAGTGAGGGAGCTGGAGAGCACCGCCTGTGGTGACACTCACTGCACATAGCAAGGACTGGAGTAGGACATGTGGCGAGGAGGACACAGAGGAGGACACAGAAGAGGACACAGAAGAGGACACAGAAGAGGACACAGAAGAGGACACAGAAGAGGACACAGAAGAGGACACAGAGCAGGACACAGAGCAGGACACAGAGCAGGACACAGAGCAGGACACAGAGCAGGACACAGAGCAGGACACAGAGCAGGACACAGAGCAGGACAAAGATGTACACAGAGGAGCACACAGAAGAGCAGACAGAAGAGGACAAAGAGATACACACAGCGGAGGACAAAGAGATGCACACAGAGGAGCACGCAGAGGAGGACAAAGATGTACACAGAGGAGCACACAGAGCAGGACACAGAGGAGCACGCAGAGGAGGACACAGAGGAGGACACAGAGGAGCACACACAGAAGAGGACACAGAGGAGCACACACAGAAGAGGACACAGAGGAGCACACACAGAAGAGGACACAGAGGAGCACACACAGAAGAAGACACAGAGGAGCACACACAGAAGAGGACACAGAGGAGCACACACAGAAGAGGACACAGAGGAGCACACACAGAAGAGGACACAGGAGCACACACAGAAGAGGACACAGAGGAGCACACACAGAAGAGGACACAGAGGACAAAGAGATGCACAAAGAGGAGGACACAGAGGAGGACACAGAGGAGGACACAGAGGAGGACACAGAGGAGGACACAGAGGAGGACACAGAGGAGGACACAGAGCAGGACACAGAGCAGGACACAGAGCAGGACACAGAGCAGGACACAGAGCAGGACACAGAGCAGGACACAGAGCAGGACAGAGGAGCACACAGAGGAGGACAAAGATGTACACAGAGGAGCACACAGAAGAGCAGACAGAAGAGGACAAAGAGATACACACAGAGGAGCACGCAGAGGAGGACAAAGATGTACACAGAGGAGCACACAGAGCAGGACACAGAGGAGCACGCAGAGGAGGACAAAGATGTACACAGAGGAGCACACAGAGCAGGACACAGAGGAGCACGCAGAGGAGGACACAGAGGAGGACACAGAGGAGGACACAGAGGAGGACACAGAGGAGGACGCAGAGGAGGACGCAGAGGAGCACACAGAAGAGGATACAGAGGAGCGCACAGAGGAGCACAGAGAGGAGCACACAAAGGAGAACACAGGTGAACCCTAATTGTCTGACATTCTGCACCTCTGCATTATTCGCAGTGCCTGTCTCCAGTCCACTCTGTAAAACCAGTGTGACCAGAGCCGCTCTCCATGTACCAGACCAGTGTGACCAGCGCCGCTCTCCATGTACCAGACCAGTGTGACCAGAGCCGCTCTCCATGTACCAGACCAGTGTGACCAGCGCCGCTCTCCATGTACCAGACCAGTGTGACCAGCGCCGCTCTCCATGTACCAGACCAGTGTGACCAGAGCCGCTCTCCATGTACCAGACCAGTGCCACTCTCCATGTACCAGACCAGTGTGACCAGCGCCGCTCTCCATGTACCAGACCAGTGTGACCAGCGCCGCTCTCCATGTACCAGACCAGTGTGACCAGTGCCGCTCTCCATGTACCAGACCAGTGTGACCAGTGCCGCTCTCCATGTACCAGACCAGTGTGACCAGCGCCGCTCTCCATGTACCAGACCAGTGCCGCTCTCCATGTACCAGACCAGTGTCGCTCTCCATGTACCAGACCAGTGTGACCAGCGCCGCTCTCCATGTACCAGACCAGTGTGACCAGTGCCGCTCTCCATGTACCAGACCAGTGTGACCAGTGCCGCTCTCCATGTACCAGACCAGTGTGACCAGTGCCGCTCTCCATGTACCAGACCAGTGTGACCAGCGCCGCTCTCCATGTACCAGACCAGTGTGACCAGAGCCGCTCTCCATGTACCAGACCAGTGTGACCAGCGCCGCTCTCCATGTACCAGACCAGTGTGACCAGCGCCGCTCTCCATGTACCAGACCAGTGCCGCTCTCCATGTACCAGACCAGTGTGACCAGCGCCGCTCTCCATGTACCAGACCAGTGTGACCAGTGCCGCTCTCCATGTACCAGACCAGTGTGACCAGTGCCGCTCTCCATGTACCAGACCAGTGTGACCAGTGCCGCTCTCCATGTACCAGACCAGTGTGACCAGTGCCGCTCTCCATGTACCAGACCAGTGTGACCAGCGCCACTCTCCATGTACCAGACCAGTGTGACCAGTGCCGCTCTCCATGTACCAGACCAGTGCCGCTCTCCATGTACCAGACCAGTGTGACCAGTGACACTCTCCATGTACCAGACCAGTGTCACCAGTGCCGCTCTCCATGTACCAGACCAGTGTGACCAGTGCCGCTCTCCATGTACCAGACCAGTGTGACCAGTGACACTCTCCATGTACCAGACCAGTGCCGCTCTCCATGTACCAGACCAGTGTGACCAGTGCCGCTCTCCATGTACCAGACCAGTGTGACCAGTGACACTCTCCATGTACCAGACCAGTGTGACCAGTGCCGCTCTCCATGTACCAGACCAGTGTGACCAGCGCCGCTCTCCATGTACCAGACCAGTGTGACCAGCGCCGCTCTCCATGTACCAGACCAGTGTGACCAGTGCCGCTCTCCATGTACCAGACCAGTGTGACCAGCGCCGCTCTCCATGTACCAGACCAGTGTGACCAGCGCCGCTCTCCATGTACCAGACCAGTGTGACCAGCGCCGCTCTCCATGTACCAGACCAGTGTGACCAGTGCCACTCTCCATGTACCAGACCAGTGTGACCAGCGCCGCTCTCCATGTACCGGACCAGTGTGACCAGCGCCGCTCTCCATGTACCAGACCAGTGTGACCAGTGCCGCTCTCCATGTACCAGACCAGTGTGACCAGTGCCGCTCTCCATGTACCAGACCAGTGTGACCAGCGCCGCTCTCCATGTACCAGACCAGTGTGACCAGCGCCGCTCTCCATGTACCAGACCAGTGTGACCAGCGCCGCTCTCCATGTACCAGACCAGTGTGACCAGAGCCGCTCTCCATGTACCAGACCAGTGTGACCAGTGCTGCTCTCCATGTACCAGACCAGTGTGACCAGCGCCGCTCTCCATGTACCAGACCAGTGTCACCAGTGCTGCTCTCCATGTACCAGACCAGTGTGACCAGTGCTGCTCTCCATGTACCAGACCAGTGTGACCAGTGCCGCTCTCCATGTACCAGACCAGTGTGACCAGTGCCGCTCTCCATGTACCAGACCAGTGTGACCAGTGCCGCTCTCCATGTACCAGACCAGTGTGACCAGAGCCGCTCTCCATGTACCAGACCAGTGTGACCAGCGCCGCTCTCCATGTACCAGACCAGTGCCGCTCTCCATGTACCAGACCAGTGTGACCAACGCCGCTCTCCATGTACCAGACCAGTGTGACCAGCGCCACTCTCCATGTACCAGACCAGTGTCACCAGTGCCGCTCTCCATGTACCAGACCAGTGTGACCAGCGCCACTCTCCATGTACCAGACCAGTGTGACCAGTGCCGCTCTCCATGTACCAGACCAGTGTGACCAGTGCCGCTCTCCATGTACCAGACCAGTGTGACCAGTGCCGCTCTCCATGTACCAGACCAGTGTGACCAGCGCCGCTCTCCATGTACCAGACCAGTGTGACCAGTGCCGCTCTCCATGTACCAGACCAGTGTGACCAGTGCCGCTCTCCATGTACCAGACCAGTGTGACCAGCGCCGCTCTCCATGTACCAGACCAGTGTGACCAGTGCCGCTCTCCATGTACCAGACCAGTGTCACCAGTGCCGCTCTCCATGTACCAGACCAGTGTGACCAGCGCCACTCTCCATGTACCAGACCAGTGTGACCAGTGCCGCTCTCCATGTACCAGACCAGTGTGACCAGTGCCGCTCTCCATGTACCAGACCAGTGTGACCAGTGCCGCTCTCCATGTACCAGACCAGTGTGACCAGTGCCGCTCTCCATGTACCAGACCAGTGTGACCAGCGCCGCTCTCCATGTACCAGACCAGTGCCGCTCTCCATGTACCAGACCAGTGTGACCAGCGCCGCTCTCCATGTACCAGACCAGTGTGACCAGTGCCGCTCTCCATGTACCAGACCAGTGTGACCAGCGCCGCTCTCCATGTACCAGACCAGTGTGACCAGTGCCGCTCTCCATGTACCAGACCAGTGCCGCTCTCCATGTACCAGACCAGTGTGACCAGCGCCGCTCTCCATGTACCAGACCAGTGTGACCAGCGCCGCTCTCCATGTACCAGACCAGTGTGACCAGTGCCGCTCTCCATGTACCAGACCAGTGTGACCAGTGCCGCTCTCCATGTACCAGACCAGTGTGACCAGCGCCGCTCTCCATGTACCAGACCAGTGTGACCAGTGCCGCTCTCCATGTACCAGACCAGTGTGACCAGCGCCGCTCTCCATGTACCAGACCAGTGTGACCAGCGCCGCTCTTCATGTACCAGACCAGTGTGACCAGTGCCGCTCTCCATGTACCAGACCAGTGTGACCAGCGCCGCTCTCCATGTACCAGACCAGTGTGACCAGCGCCGCTCTCCATGTACCAGACCAGTGTGACCAGCGCCGCTCTCCATGTACCAGACCAGTGTGACCAGTGCCGCTCTCCATGTACCAGACCAGTGTGACCAGTGCCGCTCTCCATGTACCAGACCAGTGTGACCAGTGCCGCTCTCCATGTACCAGACCAGTGTGACCAGTGCCGCTCTCCATGTGCCAGACCAGTGTGACCAGTGCCGCTCTCCATGTACCAGACCAGTGTGACCAGAGCCGCTCTCCATGTACCAGACCAGTGTGACCAGTGCTGCTCTCCATGTACCAGACCAGTGTGACCAGCGCCGCTCTCCATGTACCAGACCAGTGTGACCAGCGCCGCTCTCCAAGTACCAGACCAGTGTGACCAGTGCCGCTCTCCATGTACCAGACCAGTGTGACCAGCGCCGCTCTCCAAGTACCAGACCAGTGGGACCAGTGCCGCTCTCCATGTACCAGACCAGTGTGACCAGCGCCGCTCTCCATGTACCAGACCAGTGTGACCAGTGCCGCTCTCCATGTACCAGACCAGTGTGACCAGCGCCGCTCTCCAAGTACCAGACCAGTGGGACCAGTGCCGCTCTCCATGTACCAGACCAGTGTGACCAGCGCCGCTCTCCATGTACCAGACCAGTGTCACCAGTGCCGCTCTCCATGTACCAGACCAGTGTGACCAGTGCCGCTCTCCATGTACCAGACCAGTGTGACCAGTGCCGCTCTCCATGTACCAGACCAGTGTGACCAGTGCCGCTCTCCATGTACCAGACCAGTGTGACCAGTGCCGCTCTCCATGTACCAGACCAGTGCCGCTCTCCATGTACCAGACCAGTGTGACCAGCGCCGCTCTCCATGTACCAGACCAGTATGACCAGCGCCGCTCTCCATGTACCAGACCAGTATGACCAGCGCCGCTCTCCATGTACCAGACCAGTGTGACCAGTGCCGCTCTCCATGTACCAGACCAGTGTGACCAGTGCCGCTCTCCATGTACCAGACCAGTGTGACCAGCGCCGCTCTCCATGTACCAGACCAGTGTCACCAGTGCCGCTCTCCATGTACCAGACCAGTGTGACCAGTGCCGCTCTCCATGTACCAGACCAGTGTGACCAGTGCCTCTCTCCATGTACCAGACCAGTGTGACCAGTGCCGCTCTCCATGTACCAGACCAGTGTGACCAGCGCCGCTCTCCATGTACCAGACCAGTGTGACCAGTGCCGCTCTCCATGTACCAGACCAGTGTGACCAGCGCCGCTCTCCATGTACCAGACCAGTGTGACCAGTGCCGCTCTCCATGTACCAGACCAGTGTGACCAGTGCCGCTCTCCATGTACCAGACCAGTGTGACCAGTGCCGCTCTCCATGTACCAGACCAGTGTGACCAGCGCCGCTCTCCATGTACCAGACCAGTGTGACCAGCGCCGCTCTCCATGTACCAGACCAGTGTGACCAGTGCCGCTCTCCATGTACCAGACCAGTGTGACCAGCGCCGCTCTCCATGTACCAGACCAGTGTGACCAGCGCCGCTCTCCATGTACCAGACCAGTGTGACCAGTGCCGCTCTCCATGACACACAGGGACCCCAGGACTTAGGGGCCACACGTAGCTCCTGACAGGATAATATAATACAGAGGATATTGTTGTGGAGACTGTCCCCGGTGCAGCGCGTCGCCCCCTCCACTGCGGCCATTACCACGCACCTCACATTCTGCCGGTGACATGTTACTTTCTGCTAGAAGTCAGCATCCATCAGCCGCAGTCACCAGCCCCCTCCAGAATAATGCCCGGGAACCTCTCCAGAAAACATCAATACCCGGTCCCATCCTCCCCTCTGCACGCCGGAGGGGGGGGGCACGGCTTTAATCAGGAACAAAACTCTCCCCCATATTAATACATCAGACTGGCAGCATCATTTACTGACACTTACTGACATCCCGCCGACAGCCCTGCTGATAAGAAATGTAATATATTCCGAGCGCAGGAAGAAACCCGCCCCACACCAGAAATAAAGCTGCAATATCAGAGCAGAATAACTCCATCCAAAATACATCAGAGCGGACTGAAAGATGTGTGCTATTAATGATAGGAAGCGGTATTATAAGAGTTATATTCCTGTATATAGGGGCAGTATTATAGTAGTTATATTCTTGTATATAGGGGCAGTATTATAGTAGTTATATTCTTGTACATAGGAGGCAGTATTATAGTAGTTATATTCTTGTATATAGGGGCAGTATTATAGTAGTTATATTCTTGTACATAGGAGGCAGTATTATAGTAGTTATATTCTTGTACATAGGGGGCAGTATTATAGTAGATATATTCTTGTACATAGGGGCAGTATTATAGAAGTTATATTCTTGTACATAGGGGGCAGTATTATAGTAGTTGTATTCTTGTATATAGGGGCAGTATTATAGTAGTTATATTCTTGTACATAGGGGGCAGTATTATAGTAGTTATATTCTTGTACATATGGGGCAGTATTATAGTAGTTATATTCTTGTACATAGGGAGCAGTATTATAGTAGTTATATTCTTATACATAGGGGCAGTATTATAGTAGTTATATTCTTGTATATAGAGGCAGTATTATAGTAGTTATATTCTTGTACATAGGAGGCAGTATTATAGTAGTTATATTCTTGTACATAGGAGGCAGTATTATAGTAGTTATATTCTTGTATATAGGGGCAGTATTATAGTAGTTATATTCTTGTATATAGGGGCAGTATTATAGTAGTTATATTCTTGTATATAGGGGCAGTATTATAGTAGTTATATTCTTGTACATAGGAGGCAGTATTATAGTAGTTATATTCTTGTACATAGGAGGCAGTATTATAGTAGTTATATTCTTGTATATAGGGGCAGTATTATAGTAGTTATATTCTTGTATATAGGGGCAGTATTATAGTAGTTATCTTCTTGTATATAGGGGCAGTATTATAGTAGTTATATTCTTGTATATAGGGGCAGTATTATAGTAGTTATATTCTTGTACATAGGAGGCAGTATTATTGTAGTTATATTCTTGTACATAGGGGCAGTATTATAGTAGTTATATTCTTGTATATAGGTTGCAGTATTAGTAGTTATATTCTTGTATATAGGAGCAGTATTATAGTATTTATATTCTTGTACATAGGAGCAGGATTATAGTAGTTATATTCTTGTACATAGGGGTAGTATTATAGTAGTTATAGTCTTGTACATAGGAGCAGTATTATAGTAGTTATATTCTTGTATATAGGGGGCAGTATTATAGTAGTTATATTCTTGTATATAGGGGGCAGTATTATAGTAGTTATATTCTGGTATATAGGAGCAGTATTATAGTAGTTATATTCTTGTATATAGGGGCAGTATTATAGTAGTTATATTCTTGTATATAGGGGGCAGTTTTATAGTAGTTATATTCTTGTATATAGGGGCAGTATTATAGTAGTTATATTATTGTACATAGGGGCAGTATTATAGTAGTTATATTCTTGTACATAGGGAGCAGTATTATAGTAGTTATATTCTTGTATATAGGAGCAGTATTATAGTATTTATATTCTTGCACATAGGAGCAGTATTATAGTAGTTATATTCTTGTACATAGGGGCAGTATTATAGTAGTTATATTCTTGTATATAGGGGGCAGTATTATAGTAGTTATATTCTTGTATATAGGGGCAGTATTATAGTAGTTATATTCTGGTATATAGGAGCAGTATTATAGTAGTTATATTCTTGTACATAGGGGGCAGTATTATAGTAGTTATATTCTGGTATATAGGGGGCAGTATTATAGTAGTTATATTCTGGTATATAGGAGCAGTATTATAGTAGTTATATTCTTGTACATAGGGGGCAGTATTATAGTAGTTATATTCTGGTATATAGGGGGCAGTATTATAGTAGTTATATTCTGGTATATAGGAGCAGTATTATAGTAGTTATATTCTTGTACATAGGGGGCAGTATTATAGTAGTTATATTCTTGTATATAGGGGCAGTATTATAGTAGTTATATTCTTGTATATAGGGGGCAGTATTATAGTAGTTATATTCTTGCATATAGGGGGCAGTATTATAGTAGTTATATTCTGGTATATAGGAGCAGTATTATAGTAGTTATATTCTTGTATATAGGGGCAGTATTATAGTAGTTATATTCTTGTATATAGGGGGCAGTATTATAGTAGTTAGATTCTTGTACATGGGGGCAATATTATAGTAGTTATATTCTGGTATATAGGAGCAGTATTATAGTAGTTATATTCTTGTACATAGGGGCAGTATTATAGTAGTTATATTCTGGTATATAGGAGCAGTATTATAGTAGTTATATTCTTGTACATAGGGGCAGTATTATAGTAGTTATATTCTTGTACATAGGGGCAGTATTATAGTAGTTATATTCTTGTACATAGGGGCAGTATTATAGTAGTTATATTCTTGTACATAGGGGCAGTATTATAGTAGTTATATTCTTGTACATAGCGGGCAGTATTATAGTAGTTATATTCTTGTATATAGGGGCAGTATTATAGTAGTTATATTCTTGTACATAGGGGCAATTTTTATTAGAAAAAAACAAACAAATACATGTATAAGGAACAAAAACTCACATTAATACAAGTCACAATCACTGAGGTTACACAGACACCGGCACTAAATAATCAGATCAAACACAGAAATAAAGTAACGAGTCCACACTTGTCGGGGAATGAAGCGTCATTGAAACTCAGCAATCACCATACAATACATAGAAGGAGGAGAGTGATACTCATCATCCCGAGTCAGGGACGTTCTGTCCTCCACCGGTGTCCATGGCAGACTCCACCTGAGGGTCTACAGATAGAGGAGCATCCCCCGCCAAAGCGGAAGCCCCTATGTCCCTGTCACATTCAAGTGTCCCCAATTCCCTCTCAAAATCATCATCATCATCATTGGACAAAGCCCCATACTTGTTGGACACGACCATCGCACCCACAGAGCTCTGGACCTTCTTACTAGCCCTGTCACATGCAGCCTCAGGTCTACGGGAGGACGCGTCCTTCTTCTTCCTTTTATTCTGACTAATGGACCAGTCATCAGATACAGATGCTGAAGGGGGGGCCACCTGAGACTGCCGGACCTGAGGGACGACCGCCATGTTCCCCTCCTCACCCTCCTGCTCTGGTATTACCTGACCGGACTCCCGGGGGACATCTGGGTTGGGCAGTACCTCTCCTGATGTGAAAATTTCCTCCTGAGCCTCCGCCGCCACCTCCTGAGCCTCCGCCGCCACCTCCTGAGCCTCCGCCGCCACCTCCTGAGCCTCCGCCGCCACCTCCTGAGCCTCCGCCGCCACCTCCTGAGCCTCCGCCGCCACCTCCTGAGCCTCCGCCGCCACCTCCTGAGCCTCCGCCGCCACCTCCTGAGCCTCCGCCACCACCTCCTGAGCCTCCGCCACCACCTCCTGAGCCTCCGCCACCACCTCCTGAGCCTCCGCCACCACCTCCTGAGCCTCCGCCACCACCTCCTGAGCCTCCGCCACCACCTCCTGAGCCTCCGCCACCACCTCCTGAGCCTCCGCCACCACCTCCTGAGCCTCCGCCACCACATCCTGAGCCTCTGCCACCACCTCCTGAGCCTCTGCCCCTGCCATCACATCCTCATCAGGGAACTCTCTGCAGATGTTGTGCCAGGCGTCTGGACAGTCCCGGTGAGGGTGGCCCATCTTACCACAGAGGTTGCACCTGACGTCCCGGCAGTCTGCAGCGACATGACCGATGTCCCCACACAGGCTGCACTTCACCACGGTACAGGCATTGGCCAGATGACCAGTCTTACCACATTTGAAGCACTTTCGGGGCTGCCCGGGGTAGTAACATCTCCCCTTCTCCCTCCCAATGAAGAAGGAGTTGGGCAGGTGGGCAGTGATGTTACTATATTGCCTCAGCTTCACCTGGACACCCCATAGTCCAGATACCGTCCTCATCCCTGACCTTGGTGAGTCCAGAGACGAGGTCACAATGCCTCCGGAGCCACACCTCGATGTCCTGTGGGGGAACGGCCTCATTCCAGAAGGTGACATTCACAGTGACAGTATCTGGCCTGGAAATAGGGACCAACAAGAACTCATTCCAGTCCTCGGTGTCCCTGAACTTGGGGTAATCGGCCCAGAACCTGTCCAGGTCAGACATGAGCTTAAAGCTGACGTCATAGCCCTGCCCGTCCTGCAGATTAGAGACTGCCAGGATCTCACGCGGCACAAACCCCATCTGGCGGCACAGCAGCTCACTCACCACGTGCCTGCGCTGCGGCACAAACCCCATCTGGCGGCACAGCAGCTCCCTCACCACAAACCTGCGCTGCGGCACAAACCCCATCTGGCGGCACAGCAGCTCCCTCACCACGTGCCTGCGCTGCGGCACAAACCCCATCTGGCGGCACAGCAGCTCCCTCACCACGTACCTGCGCTGCGGCACAAACCCCATCTGGCGGCACAGCACGCCCTCACCACGTACCTGCGCTGCGGCACAAACCCCATCTGGCGGCACAGCAGCTCCCTCACCACGTACCTGCGCTGCGGCACAAACCCCATCTGGCGGCACAGCAGCTCTCGCACCACATATCTGCGCTGAGGCAGATCCTCCTTGGGACCTGCACAATATTAATACGCTTGAAAGTCCGCCCGGTATACTGGGCGCCGGAGGTGAAGGATGGGGCACCGCGGCTCCAGGCATTCCTGGGGGGCACCTGCCGGGTCACCGTGGACCGACTGACAGGATGAGGGTCTGCAGCAGGGGGGGCTGTCACACCTTGTGGGTTAGATAGCAAAGGGGGAAAGTCACATATCTCATGCACATCAACATGAGCAGCATCATCATCATCATCACATGGTGCAATGTCCATCACAGACTGTGAATCCCCTCCAGCCCCCGACCCCACAGGCACAACGACACCATCGCCCGGCCCCACAGGCACAACAACACCATCCCCCGGCCCCACAGGCACAACAACACCATCCCCCGGCCCCACAGGCACAACAACACCAGCCCCCGGCCCCACAGGCACAACAACACCATCCCCCGGCCCCACAGGCACAACGACACCAGCCCCAGTCCCACTGGCCTCAGCAGCACAGACAGTCACACATGGAAGCTCCTGTGTGGGGCACTCTGGGACTTGTAGTGCCTCCACTGTCTGAGGTGTAAGCTCCTGTATCTGCAGTTGTGTCCCATCCTGAAAGCAGAATCTGGCCGCCTGTATCACCGGTCGCGTCTGCTGCTGGGGGGTCTCGTCCCGAGCGGCCTCTGACTGCACATCAGGGGTCTCCACAGCACAGTCCTGCGTATGGGAGGCCAAACATTCCTGGGTCATATAGGACTCCTTCAGGGGCCCCATACTCTCCAGCACAGTGTCCATGTCCTGCACCAGGGGCCCCATACTCTCCAGCACAGAGTCCATGTCCTGCACCAGGGGCCCCATACTCTCCAGCACAGAGTCCATGTCCTGCACCAGGGCCCCCATACTCTCCAGCACAGTGTCCATGTCCTGCACCAGGGCCCCCATACTCTCCAGCACAGAGTCCATGTCCTGCACCAGAGGCCCCATACTCTCCAGCACAGAGTCCATGTCCTGCACCAGGGGCCCCATACTCTCCAGCACAGAGTCCATGTCCTGCACCAGGGGCACCATACTCTCCAGCACAGAGTCCATGTCCTGCACCAGGGGCCCCATACTCTCCAGCACAGTGTCCATGTCCTGCACCAGGGGCACCATACTCTCCAGCACAGAGTCCATGTCCTGCACCAGGGGCCCCATACTCTCCAGCACAGTGTCCATGTCCTGCACCAGGGCCCCCATACTCTCCAGCACAGAGTCCATGTCCTGCACCAGGGGCCCCATACTCTCCAGCACAGTGTCCATGTCCTGCACCAGAGGCCCCATACTCTCCAGCACAGAGTCCATGTCCTGCACCAGGGGCCCCATACTCTCCAGCACAGAGTCCATGTCCTGCACCAGGGGCCCCATACTCTCCAGCACAGAGTCCATGTCCTGCACCAGGGGCCCCATACTCTCCAGCACAGAGTCCATGTCCTGCACCAGGGGCCCCATACTCTCCAGCACAGAGTCCATGTCCTGCACCAGGGGCGCCATACTCTCCAGCACAGAGTCCATGTCCTGCACCAGGGGCCCCATACTCTCCAGCACAGAGTCCATGTCCTGCACCAGGGGCCCCATACTCTCCAGCACAGAGTCCATGTCCTGCACCAGGGGCCCCATACTCTCCAGCACAGAGTCCATGTCCTGCACCAGGGGCCCCATACTCTCCAGCACAGAGTCCATGTCCTGCACCAGGGGCCCCATACTCTCCAGCACAGAGTCCACGTCCTGCACCAGAGGCCCCATACTCTCCAGCACAGAGTCCACGTCCTGCACCAGGGGCCCCATACTCTCCAGCACAGTGTCCATGTCCTGCACCAGAGGCCCCCATACTCTCCAGCACAGAGTCCATGTCCTGCACCAGGGGCCCCATGCTCTCCAGCACAGAGTCCATGTCCTGCACCAGGGGCGCCATGCTCTCCAGCACAGTGTCCATGTCCTGCACCAGAGGCCCCATACTCTCCAGCACAGAGTCCATGTCCTGCACCAGGGGCCCCATACTCTCCAGCACAGAATCCATGTCCTGCACCAGAGGCCCCATACTCTCCAGCACAGAGTCCATGTCCTGCACCAGAGGCCCCATACTCTCCAGCACAGTGTCCATGTCCTGCACCAGGGGCCCCATACTCTCCAGCACAGAGTCCATGTCCTGCACCAGGGGCGCCATGCTCTCCAGCACAGAGTCCATGTCCTGCACCAGGGGCCCCATACTCTCCAGCACAGTGTCCATGTCCTGCACCAGAGGCCCCATACTCTCCAGCACAGTGTCCATGTCCTGCACCAGGGGCCCCATACTCTCCAGCACAGAGTCCATGTCCTGCACCAGGGGCCCCATACTCTCCAGCACAGAGTCCATGTCCTGCACCAGGGGCCCCATACTCTCCAGCACAGAGTCCATGTCCTGCACCAGGGGCCCCATACTCTCCAGCACAGTGTCCATGTCCTGCACCAGAGGCCCCATACTCTCCAGCACAGTGTCCATGTCCTGCACCAGGGGCCCCATACTCTCCAGCACAGTGTCCATGTCCTGCACCAGAGGCCCCATACTCTCCAGCACAGTGTCCATGTCCTGCACCAGGGGCCCCATACTCTCCAGCACAGAGTCCATGTCCTGCACCAGGGGCCCCATACTCTCCAGCACAGAGTCCATGTCCTGCACCAGGGGCCCCATACTCTCCAGCACAGAGTCCATGTCCTGCACCAGGGGCCCCATACTCTCCAGCACAGAGTCCATGTCCTGCACCAGGGGCCCCACACTCCAGCACAGAGTCCATGTCCTGCACCAGAGGCCCCACACTCTCCAGCACAGAGTCCATGTCCTGCACCAGAGGCCCCATACTCTCCAGCACAGAGTCCATGTCCTGCACCAGGGGCCCCATACTCTCCAGCACAGAGTCCATGTCCTGCACCAGAGGCCCCATACTCTCCAGCACAGAGTCCATGTCCTGCACCAGGGGCCCCATACTCTCCAGCACAGAGTCCATGTCCTGCACCAGAGGCCCCATACTCTCCAGCACAGAGTCCATGTCCTGCACCAGAGGCCCCATACTCTCCAGCACAGAGTCCATGTCCTGCACCAGAGGCCCCATACTCTCCAGCACAGAGTCCATGTCCTGCATCAGGGGCCCCATACTCTCCAGCACAGAGTCCATGTCCTGCACCAGAGGCCCCATACTCTCCAGCACAGAGTCCATGTCCTGCACCAGAGGCCCCATACTCTCCAGCACAGAGTCCATGTCCTGCACCAGAGGCCCCATACTCTCCAGCACAGAGTCCATGTCCTGCACCAGGGGCCCCATACTCTCCAGCACAGAGTCCATCTCCTGCACCAGGGGCCCCACACTCTCCAGCACAGAGTCCATGTCCTGCACCAGGGGCCCCATACTCTCCAGCACAGAGTCCATCTCCTGCACCAGAGGCCCCACACTCTCCAGCACAGAGTCCATGTCCTGCACCAGAGGCCCCACACTCTCCAGCACAGAGTCCATGTCCTGCACCAGGGGCCCCATACTCTCCAGCACAGAGTCCATCTCCTGCACCAGAGGCCCCACACTCTCCAGCACAGAGTCCATGTCCTGCACCAGAGGCCCCATACTCTCCAGCACAGTGTCCATGTCCTGCACCACACTCGCCAGCTCCAAACCCTTCTTGTTCAGTCTCTGGTCACACACAGAGGTCAGGTCAGGATTAGTGGCCTTCAGATTATAGAGACAGTCTATCTCCGCCTGCAGCATGCCTTTCATCGGCTGCAACTCACCCAGTCTTCTGAGTAGTCCGGGCATCTCATCCGCTAGCTGCGGCTTAGGTACACACACTGTATCCACAGCTTCAGGCTTGACCACAGGTGCAGGGACCTTGAACACAGGCCTGTCACAGGTCTCCACCACAGATGTCTGCATGGTGGCCTTGCTGGACCCAGGCACTGGGACTTGCTTACCACTGGCACTGGACTGCGACCTGGTGCGGCCTGAGCTCGCCATGCCGGACACCACATGCTGCTGCTGGAGATTCTCTTGCAGGGTCTGTTTCTCCCAAGATGTCCTCTGTCTGCGGCCGGAGAGCTGAGCTGCACAGCTGATGATGGTGATGGAGGCTGAGCTGCGGCTGGAGCTGTGCACTGACCGGGGCTTCTCTGCAGGAATCACAACATTGCACACTTTGCTGTATTGCTCTACTCATTTCTGGCTTCTTTACTGCACTTGGAGTTGGTTTTCCTCCCAAAACATGACACATGGATTCCTTAGTTTCTCCTTTCCTGATGGAGCTTTGTCCTACAGTCACAGGTCTCACAGCGACTCTAGGGGAGGTATTCCCAATAGAAGAGGCCTGGGAGCCGTGTCCCAGTGTAGGCCGGGAAGCCTGGGCCTTGCCTGGGGAGCTTCCCCGCCCAGGGGGGCCCCGCCCTGGGCTTGCTCCAGACATCAGGAGAACTGCTCACACACAACCTCACAGCTTGGGGGCAGTATTATAGTAGTTATATTCTTGTACATAGGGGCAGTATTATAGTAGTTATATTCTTGTACATAGGGGCAGTATTATAGTAGTTATATTCTTGTACATAGGGGGCAGTATTATAGTAGTTATATTCTTGTACATAGGGGCAGTATTATAGTAGTTATATTCTTGTACATAGGGGCAGTATTATAGTAGTTATATTCTTGTACATAGGAGCAGTATTATAGTAGTTATATTCTTGTACATAGGGGCAGTA
Source organism: Anomaloglossus baeobatrachus (assembly GCF_048569485.1). NCBI lineage: Eukaryota > Metazoa > Chordata > Amphibia > Anura > Aromobatidae > Anomaloglossus > Anomaloglossus baeobatrachus. Next base: position 8,637,242 of record NC_134355.1, on the reverse strand, counting down.
TTATAGTAGTTATATTCTTGTACATAGGGGCAGTATTATAGTAGTTATATTCTTGTACATAGGGGCAGTATTATAGTAGGTATATTCTTGTAAATAGGGGGCAGTATTATTGTAGTTATATTCTTGTACATAGGGGCAGTATTATAGTAGGTATATTCTTGTATATAGGGGCAGTATTATAGTAGTTATATTCTTGTACATAGGAGCAGTATTATAGTAGTTATATTCTTGTACATAGGGGCAGTATTATAGTAGTTATATTCTTGTACATAGGGGCAGTATTATAGTAGTTATATTCTTGTACATAGGGGCAGTATTATAGTAGGTATATTCTTGTAAATAGGGGGCAGTATTATTGTAGGTATATTCTTGTACATAGGGGCAGTATTATAGTAGTTATATTCTTGTACATAGGGGCAGTATTATAGTAGTTATATTCTTGTATATAGGGGCAGTATTATTGTAGTTATATTCTTGTACATAGGGGCAGTATTATAGTAGTTATATTCTTGTATATAGGGGCAGTATTATTGTAGTTATATTCTTGTACATAGGGGCAGTATTATAGTAGGTATATTCTTGTAAATAGGGGGCAGTATTATTGTAGGTATATTCTTGTACATAGGGGCAGTATTATAGTAGTTATATTCTTGTGCATAGGGGCAGTATTATAGTAGTTATATTCTTGTATATAGGGGCAGTATTATTGTAGTTATATTCTTGTACATAGGGGCAGTATTATAGTAGGTATATTCTTGTAAATAGGGGGCAGTATTATTGTAGGTATATTCTTGTACATAGGGGCAGTATTATAGTAGTTATATTCTTGTGCATAGGGGCAGTATTATAGTAGTTATATTCTTGTACATAGGGACAGTATTATAGTAGTTATATTCTTGTATATAGGGGCAGTATTATTGTAGTTATATTCTTGTACATAGGAGCAGTATTATAGTAGTTATATTCTTGTGCGATTGGTTAATCCCATTATAAGGGTGGAAACACATCTATGCGAGTAAAATCGGTCCGACTGGGCTGAAAAAAACTCGGCTGATTTTAGTTCACGTTAGGTGCGAGTGCAACGCAAGTGCGATGCTATTTCTGAGATTTTACTAGCGTGTGTAATGCGTGTGTAATGCGTATTTTTTACTATGTCATCTGCCATTCAGCTCTGCTACATGGCCGCTAACAGCAGACACAGACAGCCATGTAGCAGAGCTGAATGGCAGATGACAGCAGACACAGACAGCCATGTAGCAGAGCTGAACGGCAGATGACAGCAGACACAGACAGCCATGTAGCAGAGCTGAACGGCAGATGACAGCAGACACAGACAGCCATGTAGCAGAGCTGAACGGCAGATGACAGCAGACACAGACAGAGCCGCACTGTCATAATGAACTCGGGTGAACTTAACCCGATTTCATTGTCATGCTGCGGCTCTGTCTGTGCCGCGTCCTGATTAGCGGTCACCAGTGAAGGACTCACCGGTGACCGCTAATCCCCTGAGTGACTGAAGTTAGCAGCCCTCTCTCATACTCACCGATCCCCGGCGCTGCACGACATTCACACTGCTCCGGCGGCTTTTACTATTTTGAAAAAGCCGGCCGCTTATTAAACAATCTCGTATTCCCTGCTTTCCCCGCCCACAGGCGCCTATGATTGGTTGCAGTGAGACACGCCCCCACGCTGAGTGACAGATGTCTCACTGCACCCAATCACAGCAGCCGGTGGGCGGGTCTATACTGTGCAGTGAAATAAATAATTAAAAAAAAATGGCGTGCGGTCCCCCCCCCAACCAATTTTAATACCAGCCAGATAAAGCCATACGGCTGAAGGCTGGTATTCTCAGGATGGGGAGCTCCACGTTATGGGGAGCCCCCCAGCCTAACAATATCAGCCAACAGCCGCCCAGAATTGCCGCATACATTAGATGCGACAGTTCTGGGACTGTACCCGGCTCTTCCCGATTTGCCCTGGTGCGTTGGCAAATCGGGGTAATAAGGAGTTATTGGCAGCCCATAGCTGCCAATAAGTCCTAGATTAATCATGTCAGGCGTCTATGAGACACCCTCCATGATTAATCTGTAAGTGACAGTAAATAAACACACACACCAGAAAAAATCCTTTATTAGAAATAAAAAACACAAACACATTCCCTCATTACCAATTTAATAAGCCCCAAAAAGCCCTCCATATCCGGCGTACTCCACGGACCTCCAGCGTCGCTTCCAGCATGAAGGTGACAGGAGCTGCAGAAGACACCGCCGCTCCGGTCACCTCCAAGCAGCAACTGAGGTGAGTAGCGCGATCTGCTGAGGTGTCACTGAGGTTACCCGCGGCCACCGCTGGATCCAGTGACAGCGGGTAACCTCAGTGACAGCTCAGCAGATCGCGCTACTCACCTAAGTTGCTGCTTGGAGGTGACCGGAGCGGCGGTGTCTTCTGCAGCTCCTGTCACCTTCATGCTGGAAGCGACGCTGGAGCATCCTGGATTACGCCGGACATGGAGGGCTTTTTGGGGCTTATTAAATTGGTAATGAGGGAATGTGTTTGTGTTTTTTATTTCTAATAAAGGATTTTTCTGGTGTGTGTTTATTTACTGTAACTTACAGATTAATCATGGAGGGTGTCTCGGGGAGACGCCTGACATGATTAATCTAGGACTTAGTGGCAGCTATGGGCTGCCATTAACCCCTTATTACCCCGATTTGCCAACGCACCAGGGCAAATCGGGAAGAGCCGGGTACAGTCCCAGAACTGTCGCATCTAATGTATGCGGCAATTCTGGGCGGCTGCTGACTGATATTGTTAGGCTGGGGGGCTCCCCATAACGTGGAGCTCCCCATCCTGAGAATACCAGCCTTCAGCCGTATGGCTTTATCTGGCTGGTATTAAAATTGGGGGGGACCGCACGCCGTTTTTTTTAATTATTTATTTATTTCACTGCACAGTATAGACCCGCCCACCGGCTGCTGTGATTGGGTGCAGTGAGACACCTGTCACTCAGCGTGGGGGCGTGTCTCACTGCAACCAATCATAGGCGCCTGTGGGCGGGGAAAGCAGGGAATACGAGATTGTTTAATAAGCGGACGGCTTTTTCAAAATAGTAAAAGCCGCCGCAGCAGTGTGAATGCCGTGCAGAGCCGGGGATCGGGGAACGGTAAGTATGAGAGAGGGGGGGAAACTGACCGACAGACTGTGAGAGAGGGACAGACATAGTGACGGACCGACAGAGAGAGAATAGAGAGCGAGAGGGAGAGACCGACTGACAGGGAATAGTGATTGACAGACATTGGGAGACATCGCTCGTTTCCAGTGTTTTAGGAAACATGCGAGAAATGTATTTAGAAAATCGGATGTCACTAGGATGGTGAGTGCCGTCCCGTGACATCCGATTATTTACACGCTCCCATAGACTTGCATTGGAGAGACTCGCAGTAGAAACTCGCAAAAAAGCAGCATGCTGAGATTTTTTTCTTAGTCCGATTTGGACTGAGAAAAAAAAAAAAAAAAATCGCAAATGCGAGCTGAATCATTCACTAACATGTGTCCGATTCCAATGCGAGATTTTCTCCCATTGCTCTACTGCGAGAAACTCGCAACTGAGAAGCAGCCCTAAAACAGTGTATCCCCCCTGAGGAAACATGGAGGTACAGCTTGTATGCAGTAATATAATGTGCAGGTGGTTGATCAGTTCTCATTGTGCGGACACCGTGGAGAGCTGCACACGCCGCGTTATGTGAGGTTAGTTCCCGCTGTGATGGATTCGTCTAAACACCGATATCTGACTGCGATCATGAGCGCGTTCTGCTGTCACCGGAGACTGTGCCCAGGACTCACAGAACAGCATTACACGGAAAATGGCAATGAATCGAGCGAGAACATTCACTGCAGCATCCACCACCTGTATGCAGCCAAAAAAAGAGTGGGTTTCAGGTTACCCCAATGAATTATACTCCAGAGCTGCACTCACTATTCTGCTGGAGTATAATACAGGAGGTAACTCAGGATCAGTAATGTAATGTATGTACACAGCGACTGCACCAGCAGAATAGTGAGTGCAGCTCTGGAGTATAATACAGGAGGTAACTCAGGATCAGTAATGTAATGTATGTACACAGCGACTGCACCAGCAGAATAGTGAGTGCAGCTCTGGAGTATAATACAGGAGGTAACTCAGGATCAGTAATGTAATGTATGTACACAGCGACTGCACCAGCAGAATAGTGAGTGCAGCTCTGGAGTATAATACAGGAGGTAACTCCGGATCAGTAATGTATGTACACAGTGACTGCACCAGCAGAATAGTGAGTGAAGCTCTGGAGTATAATACAGGAGGTAACTCAGGATCAGTAATGTAATGTATGTACACAGTGACTGCAGCAGCAGAATAGTGAGTGCAGCTCTGGAGTATAATACAGGAGGTAACTCAGGATCAGTAATGTATGTACACAGTGACTGCACCAGCAGAATAGTGAGTGCAGCTCTGGGGTATAATACAAGAGGTAACTCAGGATCAGTAATGTATGCACACAGTGACTGCACCAGCAGAATAGTGAGTGCAGCTCTGGAGTATAATAGAGGAGGTAACTCAGGATCAGTAATGTAATGTGTGTACACAGTGACTGCACCAGCAGAATAGTGAGTGCAGCTCTGGAGTATAATACAGGAGGTAACTCAGGATCAGTAATGTAATGTATGTACACAGTGACTGCACCAGCAGAATAGTGAGTGCAGCTCTGGAGTATAATACAGGAGGTAACTCAGGAGCAGTAGTGTATGTGCAGTGAGTGATATTCATGGGTCTTGTATTAGGGGCTTAGTGTGACCATTTCTTTCTTATGTTGGATGATCACTTTCCGTCCTCGGTGGAGGCAGATGCAGAAGGAAACAATCGATAGAAATATATTTAGAGGAGGCCGCGAGTTCTGCTGCCGAGCGTCAACACTTTACATCTGAATTGTATGAAATGTAGCAGCCGCCAACAATGTAAATAAGTATCAATATCACCAAAGAGAATCTGCAACAAGCAAAGAGCCGAGAATTATCACTGTGTTATCTGTGGTGTTACATAGGACTGCAGGTGACATCTACTACATTATCTGTACCCAGAGATATCACTGTGTTATCTGTGGTGTTACATAGGACTGCAGGTGACATCTACTACATTATCTGTACTCAGAGATATCACTGTTATCTGTGGTGTTACATAGGACTGCAGGTGACATCTACTACATTATCTGTACTCAGAGATATCACTGTGTTATCTGTGGTGTTACATAGGACTGCAGGTGACATCTACTACATTATCTGTACTCCGAGATATCACTGTTATCTGTGGTGTTACATGGGACTGCAGGTGACATCTACTACATTATCTGTACTCAGATATCACTGTTATCTGTGGTGTTACATGGGACTGCAGGTGATATCTACTACATTATCTGTACTCCGATATATCACTGTGTTATCTGTGGTGTTACATAGGACTGCAGGTGACATTACTACATTATCTGTACTCAGAGATATCACTGTGTTATCTGTGGTGTTACATAGGACTGCAGGAGACATCTACTACATTATCTGTACTCAGAGATATCACTGTGTTATCTGTGGTGTTACATAGGACTGCAGGTGACATCTACTACATTATCTGTACTCAGAGATATCACTGTGTTATCTGTGGTGTTACATAGGACTGCAGGTGACATTACTACATTATCTGTACTCAGAGATATCACTGTGTTATCTGTGGTGTTACATAGGACTGCAGGTGACATCTACTACATTATCTGTACTCAGAGAGATATCACTGTGTTATCTGTGGTGTTACATAGGACTGCAGGTGACATCTACTACATTATCTGTACTCAGAGATATCACTGTGTTATCTGTGGTGTTACATAGGACTGCAGGTGACATCTACTACATTATCTGTACTCAGAGCTATCACTGTTATCTGTGGTGTTACATGGGACTGCAGGTGACATCTACTACATTATCTGTACTCAGAGATATCACTGTGTTATCTGTGGTGTTACATAGGACTGCAGGTGACATCTACTACATTATCTGTACTCAGAGATATCACTGTGTTATCTGTGGTGTTACATAGGACTGCAGGTGACATCTACTACATTATCTGTACTCAGAGATATCACTGTGTTATCTGTGATGTTACATAGGACTGCAGGTGACATCTACTACATTATCTGTACTCAGAGATATCACTGTGTTATCTGTGGTGTTACATAGGACTGCAGGTGACATCTACTACATTATCTGTACTCAGAGAGATATCACTGTGTTATCTGTGGTGTTACATAGGACTGCAGGTGACATCTACTACATTATCTGTACTCAGAGATATCACTGTGTTATCTGTGGTGTTACATAGGACTGCAGGTGACATCTACTACATTATCTGTACTCAGAGAGATATCACTGTGTTATCTGTGGTGTTACATAGGACTGCAGGTGACATCTACTACATTATCTGTACTCAGAGATATCACTGTGTTATCTGTGGTGTTACATAGGACTGCAGGTGACATCTACTACATTATCTGTACTCAGAGATATCACTGTGTTATCTGTGGTGTTACATAGGACTGCAGGTGACATCTACTACATTATCTGTACTCCGAGATATCACTGTTATCTGTGGTGTTACATGGGACTGCAGGTGACATCTACTACATTATCTGTACTCAGATATCACTGTTATCTGTGGTGTTACATGGGACTGCAGGTGATATCTACTACATTATCTGTACTCCGATATATCACTGTGTTATCTGTGGTGTTACATAGGACTGCAGGTGACATTACTACATTATCTGTACTCAGAGATATCACTGTGTTATCTGTGGTGTTACATAGGACTGCAGGAGACATCTACTACATTATCTGTACTCAGAGATATCACTGTGTTATCTGTGGTGTTACATAGGACTGCAGGTGACATCTACTACATTATCTGTACTCAGAGATATCACTGTGTTATCTGTGGTGTTACATAGGACTGCAGGTGACATTACTACATTATCTGTACTCAGAGATATCACTGTGTTATCTGTGGTGTTACATAGGACTGCAGGTGACATCTACTACATTATCTGTACTCAGAGAGATATCACTGTGTTATCTGTGGTGTTACATAGGACTGCAGGTGACATCTACTACATTATCTGTACTCAGAGATATCACTGTGTTATCTGTGGTGTTACATAGGACTGCAGGTGACATCTACTACATTATCTGTACTCAGAGCTATCACTGTTATCTGTGGTGTTACATGGGACTGCAGGTGACATCTACTACATTATCTGTACTCAGAGATATCACTGTGTTATCTGTGGTGTTACATAGGACTGCAGGTGACATCTACTACATTATCTGTACTCAGAGATATCACTGTGTTATCTGTGATGTTACATAGGACTGCAGGTGACATCTACTACATTATCTGTACTCAGAGATATCACTGTGTTATCTGTGGTGTTACATAGGACTGCAGGTGACATCTACTACATTATCTGTACTCAGAGAGATATCACTGTGTTATCTGTGGTGTTACATAGGACTGCAGGTGACATCTACTACATTATCTGTACTCAGAGATATCACTGTGTTATCTGTGGTGTTACATAGGACTGCAGGTGACATCTACTACATTATCTGTACTCAGAGAGATATCACTGTGTTATCTGTGGTGTTACATAGGACTGCAGGTGACATCTACTACATTATCTGTTCTCAGAGATATCACTGTGTTATCTGTGGTGTTACATAGGACTGCAGGTGACATCTACTACATTATCTGTACTCAGAGAGATATCACTGTGTTATATGTGGTGTTACATAGGACTGCAGGTGACATCTACTACATTATCTGTACTCAGAGATATCACTGTGTTATCTGTGGTGTTACATAGGACTGCAGGTGACATCTCCTACATTATCTGTACTCAGAGATATCACTGTGTTATCTGTGGTGTTACATAGGACTGCAGGTGACATCTCCTACATTATCTGTACTCAGTGATATCACTGTGTTATCTGTGGTGTTACATAGGACTGCAGGTGACATCTACTACATTATCTGTACTCAGAGATATCACTGTGTTATCTGTGGTGTTACATAGGACTGCAGGTGACATCTACTACATTATCTGTACTCAGAGATATCACTGTGTTATCTGTGGTGTTACATAGGACTGCAGGTGACATCTACTACATTATCTGTACTCAGAGATATCACTGTGTTATCTGTGGTGTTACATAGGACTGCAGGTGACATCTACTACATTATCTGTTCTCAGAGATATCACTGTGTTATCTGTGGTGTTACATAGGACTGCAGGTGACATCTACTACATTATCTGTACTCAGAGAGATATCACTGTGTTATATGTGGTGTTACATAGGACTGCAGGTGACATCTACTACATTATCTGTACTCAGAGATATCACTGTGTTATCTGTGGTGTTACATAGGACTGCAGGTGACATCTACTACATTATCTGTACTCAGAGATATCACTGTGTTATCTGTGGTGTTACATAGGACTGCAGGTGACATCTACTACATTATCTGTACTCAGAGATATCACTGTGTTATCTGTGGTGTTACATGGGACTGCAGGTGACATCTACTACATTATCTGTACTCAGAGATATCACTGTGTTATCTGTGGTGTTACATAGGACTGCAGGTGACATCTACTCCATTATCTGTACTCAGAGATATCACTGTGTTATCTGTGGTGTTACATGGGACTGCAGGTGACATCTACTACATTATCTGTACTCAGAGAGATATCACTGTGTTATCTGTGGTGTTACATAGGACTGCAGGTGACATCTACTACATTATCTGTACTCAGAGATATCACTGTGTTATCTGTGGTGTTACATAGGACTGCAGGTGACATCTACTACATTATCTGTACTCAGAGCTATCACTGTTATCTGTGGTGTTACATGGGACTGCAGGTGACATCTACTACATTATCTGTACTCAGAGATATCACTGTGTTATCTGTGGTGTTACATAGGACTGCAGGTGACATCTACTACATTATCTGTACTCAGAGATATCACTGTTATCTGTGGTGTTACATAGGACTGCAGGTGACATCTACTACATTATCTGTACTCAGAGATATCACTGTGTTATCTGTGGTGTTACATAGGACTGCAGGTGACATCTACTACATTATCTGTACTCAGAGATATCACTGTGTTATCTGTGGTGTTACATAGGACTGCAGGTGACATCTACTACATTATCTGTACTCAGAGATATCACTGTGTTATCTGTGGTGTTACATAGGACTGCAGGTGACATCTACTACATTATCTGTACTCAGAGAGATATCACTGTGTTATCTGTGGTGTTACATAGGACTGCAGGTGACATCTACTACATTATCTGTACTCAGAGAGATATCACTGTGTTATCTGTGGTGTTACATGGGACTGCAGGTGACCTCTACTACATTATCTGTCCTCAGAGAGATATCACTGTTATCTGTGGTGTTACATAGGACTGCAGGTGACATCTACTACATTATCTGTACTCAGAGATATCACTGTGTTATCTGTGGTGTTACATAGGACTGCATGTGACATCTACTACATTATCTGTTCTCAGAGATATCACTGTGTTATCTGTGGTGTTACATAGGACTGCAGGTGACATCTACTACATTATCTGTACTCAGAGAGATATCACTGTGTTATATGTGGTGTTACATAGGACTGCAGGTGACATCTACTACATTATCTGTACTCAGAGATATCACTGTGTTATCTGTGGTGTTACATAGGACTGCAGGTGACATCTACTACATTATCTGTACTCAGAGATATCACTGTGTTATCTGTGGTGTTACATAGGACTGCAGGTGACATCTACTACATTATCTGTACTCAGAGATATCACTGTGTTATCTGTGGTGTTACATAGGACTGCAGGTGACATCTACTACATTATCTGTACTCAGAGATATCACTGTGTTATCTGTGGTGTTACATAGGACTGCAGGTGACATCTACTGCATTATCTGTACTCAGAGATATCACTGTGTTATCTGTGGTGTTACATAGGACTGCAGGTGACATCTACTACATTATCTGTACTCAGAGATATCACTGTGTTATCTGTGGTGTTACATAGGACTGCAGGTGACATCTACTACATTATCTGTTCTCAGAGATATCACTGTGTTATCTGTGGTGTTACATAGGACTGCAGGTGACATCTACTACATTATCTGTACTCAGAGAGATATCACTGTGTTATATGTGGTGTTACATAGGACTGCAGGTGACATCTACTACATTATCTGTACTCAGAGATATCACTGTGTTATCTGTGGTGTTACATAGGACTGCAGGTGACATCTACTACATTATCTGTACTCAGAGATATCACTGTGTTATCTGTGGTGTTACATAGGACTGCAGGTGACATCTACTACATTATCTGTACTCAGAGATATCACTGTGTTATCTGTGGTGTTACATAGGACTGCAGGTGACATCTACTACATTATCTGTACTCAGAGATATCACTGTGTTATCTGTGGTGTTACATAGGACTGCAGGTGACATCTACTACATTATCTGTACTCAGAGATATCACTGTGTTATCTGTGGTGTTACATGGGACTGCAGGTGACATCTACTACATTATCTGTACTCAGAGATATCACTGTGTTATCTGTGGTGTTACATAGGACTGCAGGTGAAATTCACTCCATTATCTGTACTCAGAGATATCACTGTGTTATCTGTGGTGTTACATGGGACTGCAGGTGACATCTACTACATTATCTGTTCTCAGAGATATCACTGTGTTATCTGTGGTGTTACATAGGACTGCAGGTGACATCTACTACATTATCTGTACTCAGAGAGATATCACTGTGTTATATGTGGTGTTACATAGGACTGCAGGTGACATCTACTACATTATCTGTACTCAGAGATATCACTGTGTTATCTGTGGTGTTACATAGGACTGCAGGTGACATTACTACATTATCTGTACTCAGAGATATCACTGTGTTATCTGTGGTGTTACATGGGACTGCAGGTGACATCTACTACATTATCTGTACTCAGAGATATCACTGTGTTATCTGTGGTGTTACATGGGACTGCAGGTGACATCTACTACATTATCTGTACTCAGAGATATCACTGTGTTATCTGTGGTGTTACATAGGACTGCAGGTGACATCTACTACATTATCTGCACTCAGAGATATCACTGTGTTATCTGTGGTGTTACATGGGACTGCAGGTGACATCTACTACATTATCTCTACTCAGAGAGATATCACTGTGTTATCTGTGGTGTTACATGGGACTGCAGGAGACATCTACTACATTATCTGTACTCAGAGAGATATCACTGTGTTATCTGTGGTGTTACATGGGACTGCAGGTGACCTGTTCTGAGTGTCTGGACACTTTTGGGGAGATGTCCCAGTCCCCAGTGGAGTGATGCACATGTAGCTTTTACATTATGGGGACAGTGTGTGTTATCTGAACCCTTTTCATGTTTCTTTTCTCTCTTTCTTTTGTCCTCTGTTCTTCCTCCACATTATACATCGTGTGCAGAATTATTAGGCAAGTTGTATTTTAGCGGATTTTTTTATTATTGATCAATATCTATGTTCTCAATCACCCAAAAGACTCATAAATATCAGCGCTTAATATTTTGGCAGTTGAAGGGGTTAATATTTTGGCAGTTGAAGGGGTTAATATTTTGGCAGTTGGAGGGGTCTTTAGATTTGGCTTCTTAGGAGGATCTGTTTGTGCAGGTGACTATTACTGTGCAGAATTATTAGGCAACTTAATAAAAACCAAATCTATTCCCATCTCACTTGTTTATTGTCACCAGGAAACCAATATAACTGCACAACATATAGAAATAAACATTCCTGACATAAAAACAAAACCCCAAAAAATGAGTGCCCAATATATATACAGTTAGGTCCAGAAATATTTGGACAGTGACACAAGTTTTGTTATTTTAGCTGTTTACAAAAACATGTTCAGAAATACAATTCTATATATAATATGGGCTGAAAGTGCACACTCCCAGCTGCAATATGAGAGTTTTCACATCCAAATCGGAGAAAGGGTTTAGGAATCATAGCTCTGTAATGCATAGCCTCCTCTTTTTCAAGGGACCAAAAGTAATTGGACAAGGGACTCTAAGGGCTGCAATTAACTCCGAAGGCATCTCCCTCGTTACCTGTAATCAATGAAGCAGTTAAAAGGTCTGGGGTTGATTACAGGTGTGTGGTTTTGCATTTGGAAGCTGTTGCTGTGACCAGACAACATGCGGTCTAAGGAACTCTCAATTGAGGTGAAGCAGAACATCCTGAGGCTGAAAAAAAAGAAAAAATCCATCAGAGAGATAGCAGACATGCTTGGAGTAGCAAAATCAACAGTCGGGTACATTCTGAGAAAAAAGGAATTGACTGGTGAGCTTGGGAACTCAAAAAGGCCTGGGCGTCCACGGATGACAACAGTGGTGGATGATCGCCGCATACTTTCTTTGGTGAAGAAGAACCCGTTCACAACATCAACTGAAGTCCAGAACACTCTCAGTGAAGTAGGTGTATCTGTCTCTAAGTCACCAGTAAAGAGAAGACTCCATGAAAGTAAATACAAAGGGTTCACATCTAGATGCAAACCATTCATCAATTCCAAAAATAGACAGGCCAGAGTTACATTTGCTGAAAAACCCCTCATGAAGCCAGCTCAGTTCTGGAAAAGTATTCTATGGACAGATGAGACCAAGATCAACCTGTACCAGAATGATGGGAAGAAAAAAGTGTGGAGAAGAAAGGGAACGGCACATGATCCAAGGCACACCACACCCTCTGTAAAACATGGTGGAGGCAACGTGATGGCATGGGCATGCATGGCTTTCAATGGCACTGGGTCACTTGTGTTTATTGATGACATAACAGCAGACAAGAGTAGCCGGATGAATTCTGAAGTGTACCGGGATATACTTTCAGCCCAGATTCAGCCAAATGCCGCAAAGTTGATCGGACGGCGCTTCATAGTACAGATGGACAATGACCCCAAGCATACAGCCAAAGCTACCCAGGAGTTCATGAGTGCAAAAAAGTGGAACATTCTGCAATGGCCAAGTCAATCACCAGATCTTAACCCAATTGAGCATGCATTTCACTTGCTCAAATCCAGACTTAAGACGGAAAGACCCACAAACAAGCAAGACCTGAAGGCTGCGGCTGTAAAGGCCTGGCAAAGCATTAAGAAGGAGGAAACCCAGCGTTTGGTGATGTCCATGGGTTCCAGACCTAAGGCAGTGATTGCCTCCAAAGGATTCGCAACAAAATATTGAAAATAAAAATATTTTGTTTGGGTTTGGTTTATTTGTCCAATTACTTTTGACCTCCTAAAATGTGGAGTGTTTGTAAAGAAATGTGACAATTCCTACAATTTCTATCAGATATTTTTGTTCAAACCTTCAAATTAAACGTTACAATCTGCACTTGAATTCTGTTGTAGAGATTTCATTTCAAATCCAATGTGGTGGCTGCAGAGCCCGACTCGCCAAAACTGTGTCACTGTCCAAAGATTTCTGGACCTAACTGTATATATATCGCCCCCTTTCTTTCTAATGACGCTCAGCAGCCGACCATCCATAGATTCTGTCATTGCTTGATCTTTTTACCATCAACATTGCGTGCAGCAGCCACCACAGCCTCCAGCCACCACAGCCTCCAGCCACCACAGCCTCCACCCACCACAGCCTCCAGCCACCGCAGCCTCCAGACACCACAGCCTCCAGACACCACAGCCTCCAGACACCACAGCCTCCAGACACCACAGCCTCCAGACACCACAGCCTCCACCCACCGCAGCCTCCAGCCACCGCAGCCTCCAGCCACCGCATTCTCCAGACACCGCAGCCTCCAGACACCGCAGCCTCCAGCAACCACAGCCTCCAACCACCACAGCCTCCAGCCACCACAGCCTCCAGACACCACAGCCTCCAGCCATCACAGCCTCCAGACACCACAGCCTCCAGCCACCACAGCCTCCAGCCACCGCAGCCTCCAGCCACCGCAGACTCCAGACACCACAGCCTCCAGCCACCGCATTCTCCAGACACCGCAGCCTCCAGACACCGCAGCCTCCAGCAACCACAGCCTCCAACCACCACAGCCTCCAGCCACCGCAGCCTCCAGACATTATTCCCAGAGGTGGACTGTTTTCCCTCCCTGTAGATCTCACATTTTATGAGGCACCACAGGTTCTCTATGGGGTTCAGATCAGGAGAACAAGGGGGCCATGTCAATATTTTTTCATCTTTTAGACCTTTACTGGTCAGCCACGCTGTGGAGTAGTTGGATGAATGTGATGGAGCATTGTCCTGCAGGAAAATCATGTTTTCTTGAACGATAGCGACGTCTTCCTGTACCACTGCTTGAAGAAGTTGTCTTCCAGAAGCTGGCAGTAGGTCTGGGAGCTGAGCTTCACTCCATCCTCAACCCGAAAATGTCCCACAAGTTCATCTTTGATAATACGCTTGATTTTCTTCAATTCATGGGCAGTTATTTTGCGCCTTTTTTGCCCAGCACGCTTCTTGCGACCCTGTTGGCTATTTGCCATGAAACGCTTGATTGTTCGGTGATCACGCTGCAAAAGTTTGGCAATTTCCAGACTGCTGCGTCCCTCTGCAAGACCTCGCACAATATGGACTTTTCAGAACCAGTCACATCTCTCTTCTGACCCATTTTGCCAAAGGAAAGGAAGTTGCCTAATAATTGCGCACCCCTTATATCGGGTGTTGATGTCATTACACCGCACCCTCCTCATTACAGAGAGGCACATCACCGGATTTACTTCATTGGTAGTTGGCTCTCAGCCTATACAGCGCGGAGTAGGACGACATGTATAAAAAGTATCATGTGATCAATATACTCATCTGCCTAATAATTCTGCACACAGTGTATTGTTGCTTTCTCCTGGTTTGGGGATGGGTCCGGTGATCGCAGTGATGTCCGGGGGTCCGGAGATGATGACAGTGGTAGGAGGCCGTGGGACGTGGCTCGGTGGGTGATTGATGGTGGGTTTCTCAGACTTGGTGAAGTTGATGAGGAGGAGATGGATGTGACCCAGCAGATCAAGGACAAGGACTCCAGCAGGAGGGGGAGGATGTAGTGTAGAATCCTGGACGTAATTTATATTGTAAGATCATCCTGAGAAGTGGATACTTTATATCAGTGTGTACAATGCTCTGTGAGCTGATCTTATCTGAGGCTGCACACATGTATTGGCATTTTACTACAATGTATCAGTGTGTACAATGCTCTGTGAGCTGATCTTATCTGAGGCTGCACACATGCACTGGCATTTTACTACAATGTATCAGTGTGTACAATGCTCTGTGTGCTGATCTTATCTGAGGCTGCACACATGTTCTGGCACTTTACTACAATGTATCAGTGTGTACAATGCTCTGTGAGCGGATCTTATCTGAGGCTGCACACATGCACTGGCACTTTACTACAATGTATCAGTGTGTACAATGCTCTGTGAGCTGATCTTATCTGAGGCTGCACACATGCACTGGCATTTTACTACAATGTATCAGTGTGTACAATGCTCTGTGAGCTGATCTTATCTGAGGCTGCACACATGCACTGGCATTTTACTACAATGTATCAGTGTGTACAATGCTCTGTGAGCGGATCTTACCTGAGGCTGCACACATGCACTGGCACTTTACTACAATGTATCAGTGTGTACAATGCTCTGTGAGCTGATCTTATCTGAGGCTGCACACATGTACTGGCACTTTACTACAATGTATCAGTGTGTACAATGCTCTGTGAGCTGATCTTATCTGAGGCTGCACACATGCACTGGCACTTTACTACAATGTATCAGTGTGTACAATGCTCTGTGAGCGGATCTTACCTGAGGCTGCACACATGCACTGGCACTTTACTACAATGTATCAGTGTGTACAATGCTCTGTGAGCTGATCTTATCTGAGGCTGCACACATGCACTGGCATTTTACTACAATGTATCAGTGTGTGCAATGCTCTGTGTGCTGATCTTATCTGAGGCTGCACACATGTTCTGGCACTTTACTACAATGTATCAGTGTGTACAATGCTCTGTGAGCGGATCTTATCTGAGGCTGCACACATGTACTGGCACTTTACTACAATGTATCAGTGTGTACAATGCTCTGTGAGCTGATCTTATCTGAGGCTGCACACATGTACTGGCACTTTACTACAATGTATCAGTGTGTACAATGCTCTGTGAGCTGATCTTATCTGAGGCTGCACACATGCACTGGCACTTTACTACAATGTATCAGTGTGTACAATGCTCTGTGAGCGGATCTTATCTGAGGCTGCACACATGCGCTGGCACTTTACTACAATGTATCAGTGTGTACAATGCTCTGTGAGCGGATCTTATCTGAGGCTGCACACATGTACTGGCACTTTACTACAATGTATCAGTGTGTACAATGCTCTGTGAGCTGATCTTATCTGAGGCTGCACACATGCACTGGCACTTTACTACAATGTATCAGTGTGTACAATGCTCTGTGAGCGGATCTTATCTGAGGCTGCACACATGCGCTGGCACTTTACTACAATGTATCAGTGTGTACAATGCTCTGTGAGCTGATCTTATCTGAGGCTGCACACATGCGCTGGCACTTTACTACAATGTATCAGTGTGTACAATGCTCTGTGTGCTGATCTTATCTGAGGCTGCACACATGCACTGGCATTTTACTACAATGTATCAGTGTGTACAATGCTCTGTGAGCTGATCTTATCTGAGGCTGCACATATGTATTGGCATTTTACTACAATGTATCAGTGTGTACAATGCTCTGTGAGCTGATCTTATCTGAGGCTGCACACATGTTCTGGCACTTTACTACAATGTATCAGTGTGTACAATGCTCTGTGAGCGGATCTTATCTGAGGCTGCACACATGTACTGGCACTTTACTACAATGTATCAGTGTGTACAATGCTCTGTGAGCTGATCTTATCTGAGGCTGCACACATGCACTGGCACTTTACTACAATGTATCAGTGTGTACAATGCTCTGTGAGCGGATCTTATCTGAGGCTGCACACATGCGCTGGCACTTTACTACAATGTATCAGTGTGTACAATGCTCTGTGAGCGGATCTTATCTGAGGCTGCACACATGCGCTGGCACTTTACTACAATGTATCAGTGTGTACAATGCTCTGTGTGCTGATCTTATCTGAGGCTGCACACATGCACTGGCATTTTACTACAATGTATCAGTGTGTACAATGCTCTGTGAGCTGATCTTATCTGAGGCTGCACACATGCGCTGGCACTTTACTACAATGTATCAGTGTGTACAATGCTCTGTGAGCTGATCTTATCTGAGGCTGCACACATGCACTGGCACTTTACTACAATGTATCAGTGTGTACAATGCTCTGTGAGCGGATCTTATCTGAGGCTGCACACATGCGCTGGCACTTTACTACAATGTATCAGTGTGTACAATGCTCTGTGAGCGGATCTTATCTGAGGCTGCACACATGTTCTGGCACTTTACTACAATGTATCAGTGTGTACAATGCTCTGTGAGCTGATCTTATCTGAGGCTGCACACATGCGCTGGCACTTTACTACAATGTATCAGTGTGTACAATGCTCTGGGAGCGGATCTTATCTGAGGCTGCACACATGTAGTGGCACATTACTACAATGTATCAGTGTGTACAATGCTCTGTGAGCTGATCTTATCTGAGGCTGCACACATGTAGTGGCACTTTACTACAATGTATCAGTGTGTACAATGCTCTGTGAGCTGATCTTATCTGAGGCTGCACACATGCACTGGCACTTTACTACAATGTATCAGTGTGTACAATGCTCTGTGAGCTGATCTTATCTGAGGCTGCACACATGCACTGGCACTTTACTACAATGTATAGTGTGTACAATGCTCTGTGAGCTGATCTTATCTGAGGCTGCACACATGTACTGGCACTTTACTACAATGTATCAGTGTGTACAATGCTCTGTGAGCTGATCTTATCTGAGGCTGCACACATGCGCTGGCACTTTACTACAATGTATCAGTGTGTACAATGCTCTGTGAGCGGATCTTATCTGAGGCTGCACACATGTAGTGGCACTTTACTACAATGTATCAGTGGGTACAATGCTCTGTGAGCGGATCTTATCTGAGGCTGCACACATGTAGTGGCACTTTACTACAATGTATCAGTGTGTACAATGCTCTGTGAGCTGATCTTATCTGAGGCTGCACACATGCACTGGCACTTTACTACAATGTATCAGTGTGTACAATGCTCTGTGAGCTGATCTTATCTGAGGCTGCACACATGCACTGGCACTTTACTACAATGTATAGTGTGTACAATGCTCTGTGAGCTGATCTTATCTGAGGCTGCACACATGTACTGGCACTTTACTACAATGTATCAGTGTGTACAATGCTCTGTGAGCTGATCTTATCTGAGGCTGCACACATGCACTGGCACTTTACTACAATGTATCAGTGTGTACAATGCTCTGTGAGCGGATCTTAACTGAGGCTGCACACATGCACTGGCACTTTACTACAATGTATAGTGTGTACTATGCTCTGTGAGCGGATCTTATCTGAGGCTGCATACATGCACTGGCATTTTACTACAATGTATCAGTGTGTACAATGCTCTGTGAGCGGATCTTATCTGAGGCTGCACACATGCACTGGCATTTTACTACAATGTATCAGTGTGTACAATGCTCTGTGAGCTGATCTTATCTGAGGCTGCACACATGCGCTGGCACTTTACTACAATGTATCAGTGTGTACAATGCTCTGTGAGCTGATCTTATCTGAGGCTGCACACATGCACTGGCACTTTACTACAATGTATCAGTGTGTACAATGCTCTGTGAGCGGATCTTATCTGAGGCTGCACACATGCGCTGGCACTTTACTACAATGTATCAGTGTGTACAATGCTCTGTGAGCGGATCTTATCTGAGGCTGCACACATGTTCTGGCACTTTACTACAATGTATCAGTGTGTACAATGCTCTGTGAGCTGATCTTATCTGAGGCTGCACACATGCGCTGGCACTTTACTACAATGTATCAGTGTGTACAATGCTCTGTGAGCGGATCTTATCTGAGGCTGCACACATGTAGTGGCACATTACTACAATGTATCAGTGTGTACAATGCTCTGTGAGCTGATCTTATCTGAGGCTGCACACATGTAGTGGCACTTTACTACAATGTATCAGTGTGTACAATGCTCTGTGAGCTGATCTTATCTGAGGCTGCACACATGCACTGGCACTTTACTACAATGTATAGTGTGTACAATGCTCTGTGAGCTGATCTTATCTGAGGCTGCACACATGCACTGGCACTTTACTACAATGTATAGTGTGTACAATGCTCTGTGAGCTGATCTTATCTGAGGCTGCACACATGTACTGGCACTTTACTACAATGTATCAGTGTGTACAATGCTCTGTGAGCTGATCTTATCTGAGGCTGCACACATGCGCTGGCACTTTACTACAATGTATCAGTGTGTACAATGCTCTGTGAGCGGATCTTATCTGAGGCTGCACACATGTAGTGGCACATTACTACAATGTATCAGTGGGTACAATGCTCTGTGAGCGGATCTTATCTGAGGCTGCACACATGTAGTGGCACTTTACTACAATGTATCAGTGTGTACAATGCTCTGTGAGCTGATCTTATCTGAGGCTGCACACATGCACTGGCACTTTACTACAATGTATCAGTGTGTACAATGCTCTGTGAGCTGATCTTATCTGAGGCTGCACACATGCACTGGCACTTTACTACAATGTATAGTGTGTACAATGCTCTGTGAGCTGATCTTATCTGAGGCTGCACACATGTACTGGCACTTTACTACAATGTATCAGTGTGTACAATGCTCTGTGAGCTGATCTTATCTGAGGCTGCACACATGTTCTGGCACTTTACTACAATGTATCAGTGTGTACAATGCTCTGTGAGCTGATCTTATCTGAGGCTGCACACATGCACTGGCATTTTACTACAATGTATCAGTGTGTACAATGCTCTGTGAGCTGATCTTATCTGAGGCTGCACACATGCACTGGCACTTTACTACAATGTATCAGTGTGTACAATGCTCTGTGAGCGGATCTTAACTGAGGCTGCACACATGCACTGGCACTTTACTACAATGTATAGTGTGTACTATGCTCTGTGAGCGGATCTTATCTGAGGCTGCATACATGCACTGGCATTTTACTACAATGTATCAGTGTGTACAATGCTCTGTGAGCGGATCTTATCTGAGGCTGCACACATGCACTGGCATTTTACTACAATGTATCAGTGTGTACAATGCTCTGTGAGCGGATCTTATCTGAGGCTGCACACATGCACTGGCATTTTACTACAATGTATCAGTGTGTACAATGCTCTGTGAGCTGATCTTATCTGAGGCTGCACACATGCGCTGGCACTTTACTACAATGTATCAGTGTGTACAATGCTCTGTGTGCTGATCTTATCTGAGGCTGCACACATGCACTGGCATTTTACTACAATGTATCAGTGTGTACAATGCTCTGTGAGCTGATCTTATCTGAGGCTGCACACATGCACTGGCACTTTACTACAATGTATCAGTGTGTACAATGCTCTGTGAGCGGATCTTACCTGAGGCTGCACACATGCACTGGCACTTTACTACAATGTATAGTGTGTACTATGCTCTGTGAGCGGATCTTATCTGAGGCTGCACACATGCACTGGCATTTTACTACAATGTATCAGTGTGTGCAATGCTCTGTGAGCTGATCTTATCTGAGGCTGCACACATGCACTGGCATTTTACTACAATGTATCAGTGTGTACAATGCTCTGTGAGCGGATCTTATCTGAGGCTGCACACATGCACTGGCATTTTACTACAATGTATCAGTGTGTACAATGCTCTGTGAGCTGATCTTATCTGAGGCTGCACACATGCGCTGGCACTTTACTACAATGTATCAGTGTGTACAATGCTCTGTGTGCTGATCTTATCTGAGGCTGCACACATGCGCTGGCATTTTACTACA